>NC_091133.1:132530805-132580805 GCF_040183065.1 Periplaneta americana | reverse complement strand
TTTACTTATTCATTTATTTATATTAATTAATTACTAATATATTTAAGCTCTTTTTCATGTCTCACATTAAAATATGAAAAGTGTCCCGGATTTCACTTTTTAAAAATTGTAAATGTACACAGATTTCGTTATTAATCTTAAATACAGAGCAGTAGGTCTACTGTATTTGTATAATGAGAACTGATGTGCTATTTGCATGGCATTATAAATTAAAATTAAGCTGTAATTTCTTGTAACGCCATAGATTTGTGTTTATATTGTGCAGCACAAGCAGATTTCATTGATTTCCATTCCACAAGTACAGCATTTGATTGTCCTTGTTTAATAATAATAATAATAATAATAATAATAATAATAATAATAATAATAATAATAATAATTTATTTATTTATTTAATCTGGCAGAGCTAAGGTCAGTAGGCCTTCTCTTCCGCCCAGCCAGATTGTAATTCTAATTGAATAATTATTATTTTACATTAATAGGCTATCAAGACCATAAAACAACATGAAAGTAAATAATGAAAGTTGGATAAGTAATGTTAGTGTGACAATAATAAACATTGGTAAGAAACAGTGATGATGATGATGATAATAATAATAATAATAATAATAATAATAATAATAATAATAATAATAATAATGAGGTAATTTAAATATTTATTCTGTGAAAGATATATATATAACCATTAAACATTGAGAAACCTGAAACAGCTATTATTGTTAGCAAGAATTGTTAGAAAAATATTTCGTTAGTCTATTCTTAAATTGGTTTGATGTCTGACAGTCCCTGACATTACTCGATAGGGAATTCCAAAGTCGAGGAACAGCCACAGTGAAAGAAGATGAATATGAGGATGTTCGGTGGGAGGGAATGGATAATATTGAGGAGTGTTGTGATCGTGTGTCTAGGTTATGATGGGTGGATAAATTTTGAAAACGAGACGCAAGATAGACAGGAGTGGAGAAATGCAATATGTGAAAGAGAAGGGAAAGACAGTGGATTTTCCTACGATCTTCTAGACGGAGCCAGGACAACATTTCGAGGGATGGTGTTACGTGATCAGCCCGGCGAATATTGTACACCAAACGGACGCACATATTATGAACACGTTGTAGTCTCTGCGCCGAAGTAACGCTTAGGTCAGTAAACAGAATATCACAGTAATCGAAGTGTTTAGGAGAAAGATATCTATAGGACTACTCTAGATCGCTTAACAATTTCCTACGAATAATCTACGTCGTTCGCAGTGTAGCAGAATAATAAACATAAATTAATGGAGAAATATGAGAAGGGATCAGGATGCGAAAATATGTCCCAAACTAAATTCTTCTCAACGGTAATTCCACTGGGTTTCGCCTGAGAGACAAGGAACATCAATAGCACACAGGAATGTCCTTGGGAACTGAAGTGAAGTCACAATGGTCATTCCGTCAGTCTACGCAGTGTCGTCTAATTTAACGAATAGGGTGATTTTTGGTGCTATCGAACAAATGTGTTACCTCCACGTGTATTCAGAGCGAAGCTTACAGAGCCGACCGTCAGATGGGGTTGCGGTCTCGGCCGGCGAGCGCGCCGTGTCGTGAGGTAGCGGAGTTCAGTGCTGTGCGAGGCGGAGGAGCGTGCAGGGTCGGTTTGAGCTGCACGTGACCTGCCCAGCGTCGTTGGCGTGATCTCAAGTCGGACTACGCGCGCGTTTTTTTTTCCTCGCTTTTCCGCTGCTGTCATTTTGACACGACATGTCTGCGCTAGTTAAAACTGTATGTTTTCTGTGTTAAGCTGCAAAACAAACTAACGCCAGGTCATTTTTAAGTGCTGTTGCTGCTTTATTCCTGTCGATAGTGCACTGACACGAACAGTAATGTGAGTCAAATGCGTTGGAGTTCTTAAATGTGTGGTTTTGAACAAGGAATCAACAGTTGAAACTATTTAGTGGACTAGCTGTGAGCTTTAATGTGAGAATGCAGTTCTGTCTGTGACGTGATCATCAGCTGGTGGATATCAAACAAGTGGACGCACGGTGAGTACACAATTCATTTTAGTCTGTAGGATAATAACTCTACTAATAACACTTTAAAACCCAAGTATTTTCTCTGGTAACATGATACGAGTTGGAGCTGTTATTTGTGTGCAGGGTTGCCAGGTTTTTTCGACCGAATTCTGGAAGCTAACTTGAGAAATTACTAAGATTTTATCATAAGATTTCTAGACACTTTCTGCTGTAAATCGGTATCCACGTGAGTTTTAATATAATTTTCGCCTCACTGAGAAACAAAATATGAAAGGCGCACAATAGAGTTTTTGGCTAAACTAGCGTTTGGTATTCCCAAGAAACTAGTTCGATTAATTAAAATGTGTCTCAGTGAAACATACAGCAGAGTCCGTATAGGTCAGTTTCTATCTGATCCTTTCCCAATACACTGCGGGCTAAAGCAGAGAGATGCACTATCACCTTTACTTTTTAACTTCGCTTTAGAATATGCCATTAGGAAAGTTCAGGATAACAGGCAGGGTTTGGAATTGAACGGGCTACATCAGCTTCTTGTCTATGCAGATGACGTGAATATGTTAGGAGAAAATACAGAAACGGTTAGGGAAAACACGGAAATTTTACTTGAAGCAAGTAAAGCGATCGGTTTGGAAGTAAATCCCGAAAAGACAAAGTATATGATTATGTCTCGTGACGGGAATATTGTACGAAATGAAAATATAAATATTGGAGATTTATCCTTCGAAGAGGTGGAAAAATTCAAATATCTTGGAGCAACAGTAACAAATATAAATGACACTCGGGAGGAAATTAAACGCAGAATAAATATGGGAAATGCGTGTTATTATTCGGTTGAGAAGCTCTTATCATCCAGTCTGCTGTCCAAAAATCTGAAAGTTAGAATTTATAAAACAGTTATATTACCGGTTCTTCTATATGGCTGTGAAACTTGGACTCTCACTCTGAGAGAGGAACATAGGTTAAGGGTGTTTGAGAATAAGGTGCTTAGGAAACTATTTGGGGCTAAGAGGGATGAAGTTACAGGAGAATGGAGAAAGTTACACAACACAGAACTGCACGCATTGTATTCTTCACCTGACATAATTAGGAACTTGAAATCCAGACGTTTGAGATGGGCTGGGCATGTAGCACGTATGGGCGAATCCAGAAATGCATATAGAGTGTTAGTTGGGAGACCGGAGGGAAAAAGACCTTTAGGGAGGCCGAGACGTAGATGGGAGGATAATATTAAAATGGATTTGAGGGAGGTGGGGTATGATGATAGAGACTGGCTTAATCTTGCACAGGATAGGGACCGATGGCGGGCTTATGTGAGGGCGGCAATGAACCTTCGGGTTCCTTAAAAGCCATTTGTAAGTAAGTAAGCGCTGATGTAGTTTCCATCGTACCTTGCATATACGAATCTGTGACACGTCAGGTTTGGTTAGTTTAGGCTTTTATTATGCCTTGCATATACGATTGACTTCATCTTCACTAAATATCCCTCATAAATTAAACGATTTTCATTTCCGAAATCACCGGAACTACCTCCGCGCTAGTTTCACACAGTTTTCTAGCTTTTTATTAAGTAGGATTTTTTTAAAACCATTCATTATTAAATTAGTTTGCAACTTTTATTTTCATAAGCGGAAACCCACTGCAATATTTTCTCTATCTGACGATGAATCCATGTTCAAATATATTTTACTAAACTACAAAATACAAGTCTGTCATTACTGTAAAATACGATAGCCTATCAAAAACGGTATATTATTTGCCACTGACTTAAAGTAACACTGATTATTAACTGGAGAAGACTTAGGAGCAGAGGAAGATATCAGATGATAGAAGACATTAAGATGTATTGTACAGATCATGTTAAGAGACAAAGAGGAAGGCAGAAAATAGAAAAGATTGGAGAATGCTGAATATGCAGTGAAAAACTTGCCCTTGGACAGACCACTATGAATGAATGAATTTTTAGTAGGTTATTTTTCTACGCTTTATCAACATCTTAAGTTATTTAGCGTCTGAATGAGATGAAGGTGTTAATGCCGGTGAAATGAGTCCGGGATCCAGCACCGAAAGTTACCTAGCATTTGCTCATGTTGGGTTGAGGGAAAGCCCCGGAAAAACCCTCAACCAAGTAACTTGCCCCGACCGAAAATCGAACCCGGACCACCTGATTTCGCGGCCAGACGCGCTAGTCGTTAATCCACAGGTGTGGACTGGATGAATGAATGAATGAATGAATGAATGAATGAATGAATGAATGCTAACTACGAGAGTAGTGACTAGATACTGAAACGGATTAACGAATAAGTCTACATTAAAACTCGGAGAAGTATTGTTTGCGAGTAAAAGCTACTTATGGCCATCAGCTGGGTTACCTCTTTTACAATTTATTTTAGTAGGTTATTTAGAGTCTGAATGAGATGAACGTGATAATGCCGGTGAAATGAGTCCGGGGTCCAGCACCGAAAGTTACCCAGCATTTGCTTATATTGGGTTGAGGGAAAACCCCGGAATAAACCACAACCAGGTAACTTGTCCCGATCGGGAATCGAACCCGGGCCACCTGGTTTCGCGGCCAGACTCGCTAACCGTTACTCCACAGGTGTGGACTCTTTTACAATGTTGCCATATGAGTCGGTGTTTGTTAGTCAACTGTCCGAAGACAGGTCTGAACCTCACAAGTGATGCCAACAAGACACCACTTATGAGACAACTAGGCCAGGTGGTATTGGGGTAGAGTGGCTAGTTCCTTTCCCCTTCCATAGCATACATTGCCGATTAGCTACGTATTACACTATTCGGACTTCAGATGCATACAAACAATTGTTCTTCCTCTGACACATATCGTCAAGTGAGATGTACTGCCTGATAATAGATGTATGCACATATCAGTGAGAACCTCAATCAGAAGATATGAGTCAGTGTATAAATTAAAATAGCGAAGAATTGGAAATACAGGCCGATTTGTTTAAATATGTTCTATTACGTGTAAAATCGGGATTTTTACCAATCCTGGTCGGGGTTCGGGATTCCACGAAGGAAATCGGGATACCTGGAAAGCTTATTTATGTATCCTAACAATCGAAGTGGTAGTTATATAGAAGGAAGATGTCCACACCTGTGGAGTAACGGCTAGCGAGTCTGGCCGCGAAACCAGGTGACCCGGGTTCGATTCCCGGATGGGGCAAGTTACCTGGTTGAGGTTTTTTCCGGGGTTTTCCCTCAACCTAATATAAGCAAATGCTGCGTAAATTTCGGTGCTGCTCGGTCTCATTCAGACGCTAAATAACCTAGGTGTTGATAAAGCATCGTAAAATAACCTACTGAAAAAAAGGAAGATGTTAGGATATGTCAGTTTAATCATAGATCTAATGCAGATAAGTGCTGTAAGAATTACGTTCTTCACTATGCGTGCATGGGAATTACAGTAAATTTCATTAAGATAATCTGTTCGTACCTACTTTCTTCAATCATGTGGAAAAAGTAACTTTCGTAATAAATCTAACTTCATTGCCTGTAAATAATACAGGGACATCATTTTATTTTTACTAACCTGGCTATACCTTTGGATCAACGGTTGCTACTCCCTTCCACGACTGGAGTTCGTAATATACAAACAAATCATTTTACTAGGTATAGGAGGGAAGAAAAGTAGTTCATCCATTTACGTAAACTAGGAAATATCACGCTTTTGAGTTTGATAATTTTCACTAGGTTTTTGTGTAATCAAAATACAGTACAGTATTAACAATGAGTGTTTTTACTCACGAACTGAGCTGTCCATGCGGACGGATTCATTATGCAGTGTATATTAGACTGTTTACAACACATTAGCGTACACTATAGAGAATGAAGTTAAATTGAAAAATAATAATAATGATATTTAAACTCATTTTCAAAATGGCGGCCGTTCATTTCGATACAGGCTTCAGTTCGAATGTGTGTAATTCCAATTACCAGTTTCGTCCTTTGTATTAGTAACTCATGTTGAAATAATTCTATACCTACTCTCAGAGTACCTTACGTACTGTAAATTCAATCTTCACTTCTGCCCGATCCGAAAAGAAAAAAAATACTCAGACATGCTATCCACTGTCCGTCCAAGTGGTTATGTCGCAGGGTCGTAGAAATGGGGAGGGGAATCACGTGACAGTTAATTACTTAACGAGGCCCTTTTATTTCAGTTATTTTAAACAGTTGTATGGGTATAATATTACGTAGACGTCTAATTCCCAACAGAAATTAATGTTCTCAGAAAAGAGCTAAGACAGCCCAGCCACTATACTTTGCAGAGAGGCGAATAGAAGCTGGTGGGGGAAACCGGAATGCGAAGTAGGCAAATGGACGACAGTATCTGTGCGAAAATGATGCAATATTGAAAACTCTTTCGTCACTGGAAAACGCGAACATATTTTTGGAAAGTACTGTTTACTATGACCGTAAGGTTACTATGACTGTATATGCGGTCTTGGATCTGTGTGGAGGACGGTTGAACTTCATTAGTAGAAGGAGTGGGAGTGAAGTACATTCAAAAGCTCAGGTACAATAAAAATTGAAGTAAAATTAAAATGATGTCCCTGTATAAGCGTAATGTTAATTAAAATGGCTGTATTTGTGTATTCTTTACAATACTCGCTGTTTCTAGACTAAAGTAACGTTGAATGTTCATTCGTTTTTGTTCGCTCGTGTATGTTTCATCTCTCTGCTAACAAAGTCTTTGAAGCATTATAAAAATCTGAACGTGTAAAAACACTGAGATGCATACAATGCTTAATTTAACTTCCCTTTCTTGATGTAGAGACGTGCGCAATTAATCTTTCATAGACTTGCCTACACAATGAACTCGGTTCACACGCTTCAGACGCACGGATTCAGCAGCGTGATGTTCGTCCAGATGCCTTGCCCTTAACCTAAATTAATTTAAAGCCACATGTCTGGCCAAGATATTGTCCACACATCGTTAACGTAAATCAAATGGCTATTGTTAATTAACTGCCGAGGTTTTGAAGGGGCATGTACAAACATTGGGTATTGAGAAACTTCAAGCCCCATATCGTGCGGTAGACAGCAGACCAGCTCTTAAGGGAGGGCAATAAATCTCTGCTTCCCTCGCCGAGAATTGAAAGCGACACCACAGACACACGCGTTGTTACTGAAGCATTTTCAGTAACAAAGCGGTATGCTGAATACTGTTCATTTTCAAGGCGGTTAAATATTTTGATTATCAGAACTTGAACAAGTGAAGTGCCTAATCTTTTGAATAAAGATAATGATGGTATTGGGATATATTATTATTACTATTACTATTACTATCATTATTATTATTATTATTATTGTTAAGTCAATTGTCCGAAGACAGGTCAATAATAATAATAATAATAATTATTATTATTATTATTATTATTATTATTATTATTGTTATCATTATCATTATTATTAAAGTTACAGGAAAATGGAGAAAGTTACACAACACAGAGCTGCACGCATTGTATTCTTCACCTGACATAATTAGGAACATAAAATCCATACGTTTGAGATGGGCAGGGCATGTAGCACGTATGGGAGAATCCAGAAATGCATATAGAGTGTTAGTTGGGAGACCGGAGGGAATAAGACCTTTAGGGAGGCCGAGACGTAGATGGGGAGATAATATTAAAATGGATTTGAGGGAGGTGGGATATGATGATAGAGACTGGATTGATCTTGCTCAGGATAGGGACCTATGGCGGGCTTATGTGAGGGCGGCAATGAACTTCCGGGTTCCTTAAAAGCCAGTAAGTATTATTATTATTATTATTATTATTATTATTATTAGGACTATTATTATTATTATTATTATTATTATTATTATTATTATTATTATTATTATTATTATTATTAGCACGTATGAGCGAATCCAGAAATGCATATAGAGTGTTAGTTGGGAGGCCAGAAGGAAAAATACCTTTGGGGAAGCCGAGACGTAGATGGGAAGATAATATTAAAATGGATTTGAGGGAGGTGGGTTATGATGATAGAGACTGGATTGATCTTGCTCAGGATAGGGACCTATGGCGGGCTTATGTGTGGGCGGCAATGAACCTCCGGGTTCCTTAAAAACCAGTAAGTAAGTATTATTATTATTATTAGGACTATTATTATTATTATTATTATTATTATTATTATTATTATTATTATTATTAGCACGTATGAGCGAATCCAGAAATGCATATAGAGTGTTAGTTGGGAGACCGGAGGGAATAAGACCTTTAGGGAGGCCGAGACGTGGATGGGGAGATAATATTAAAATGGATTTGAGGGAGGTGGGATATGATGATAGAGACTGGATTGATCTTGCTCAGGATAGGGACCTATGGCGGGCTTATGTGAGGGCGGCAATGAACTTCCGGGTTCCTTAAAAGCCAGTAAGTAAGTATTATTATTATTATTATTATTATTATTATTATTATTATTATTAGGACTATTATTATTATTATTATTATTATTATTATTATTATTATTATTATTATTATTATTATTATTAGCACGTATGAGCGAATCCAGAAATGCATATAGAGTGTTAGTTGGGAGGCCAGAAGGAAAAATACCTTTGGGGAGGCCGAGACGTAGATGGAAAGATAATATTAAAATGGATTTGAGGGAGGTGGGATATGATGATAGAGACTGGATTAATCTTGCTCAGGATTGGGACCTATGGCGGGCTTATGTGTGGGCGGCAATGAACCTCCGGGTTCCTTAAAAACCAGTAAGTAAGTATTATTATTATTATTAGGACTATTATTATTATTATTATTATTATTATTATTATTATTATTATTAGCACGTATGAGCGAATCCAGAAATGCATATAGAGTGTTAGTTGGGAGACCGGAGGGAATAAGACCTTTAGGGAGGCCGAGACGTAGATGGGGAGATAATATTAAAATGGATTTGAGGGAGGTGGGATATGATGATAGAGACTGGATTGATCTTGCTCAGGATAGGGACCTATGGCGGGCTTATGTGAGGGCGGCAATGAACTTCATTTTCCTTAAAAGCCAGTAAGTAAGTATTATTATTATTATTATTATTATTATTATTATTATTATTATTATTAGCACGTATGAGCGAATCCAGAAATGCATATAGAGTGTTAGTTGGGAGGCCAGAAGGAAAAATACCTTTGGGGAGGCCGAGACGTAGATGGGAAGATAATATTAAAATGGATTTGAGGGAGGTGGGTTATGATGATAGAGACTGGATTGATCTTGCTCAGGATAGGGACCTATGGCGGGCTTATGTGTGGGCGGCAATGAACCTCCGGGTTCCTTAAAAACCAGTAAGTATTATTATTATTATTATTATTATTATTATTATTATTATTATTATTATTATTATTATTATTATTATTATTATTGCTGTCGTCGTTACTATATTTAAAATTTATGATTCCGTTGGGGCTCATTATTATCTGTAGCTGTTTGTATTCATATGTAAGATTATACGAGAGTCTTGTCCAAAATATTTATTTTCCAATATTTATACAACTACTGTTATTTGTGTACAATGCCCAGCGGTCGAATTGGAAATAAATGACTGTCGATATGCACAGACTTGTCTTGTGATGCAACTGTTACAGGCTATTATAGGGATTTCTTAAATAAGACATTGCTCCCACGCACTACTATAGGCATATCTAAGAGACGACGACTAAGTGTGTTTATCCAGTGCCTACCCACTTCACTTTACGTGATTCGGCTTACGCATATTGCGGATAGATGGCAGGACTGTGACCCACTTTCGAGTTGCACACAACTTCGGCGGGCCACGTCGTGCATGATGTGTATCTGTGGAGAGTTATGTCGTGTACTAGGGTGAGTGTGAGTTCTATAGACAGAGAATGGGTGAGGATGCTGAAGGGAGAAGGAGAAACCCGGTTCCGGCGCGTAGCCTACTCCTGTCGAATAGCACTAACGGGATCGCCAGGCTTAATGTCCCCATCCGATGGACGAATCACTTTCAACAGTGACATAGCCAATGTTTTTTCTTCACATGCACTGCGGGATTTAACTCAGGCATATTGATGACAATTTAATGATTAGAAGTTTTCCATCGTCATCTCTCGGAGTTTCGAGAAAGAAATTTTACATGAAAATTTATGACCCCACCGGGCCGGCTAGTTTGGAGGCAGACGCGCTACCACAGAGCTAACTCGGAGGACCATGACGACACTATTTGTTACGTAATTGGTCTGTGATCAGCTTCACTAAGTAGCAGCCAATTTTGAATATTCATTGCCGGTATGCTTTTTGGCATCTTACTTTACTTACACCGGCCCAGTTCTATCACTGACAACACTATGAATGTCTTAACGAGAGGTATTTGGTAAATTATAGATGTTGAAAACAGTTTCGACCTTATTTAATAAGTTCTGCTTTCATTTTTGAAACAATAATGTTAGCCACCGGCGTGGCTCAGTCGGCTAAGGCGCTTGCCTGCCAATCCGGAATTGCGCTCGGGCAAGGGTTCGATTTCCGCTTGAACTGATTACCTGGTTGGATTTTTCCGAGGTTTTCCCCAACCGTAAAGCGAATGTTAGGTAATCTATAATGGATCCTCGGTCTCATCTCACCAAATACCATCTCGATATCACCAATCCCATTGATGCAAAATAACCTAGTAGTTGATAAGCGTCATTAAATAACCAAGTAAAAAAACAGTACTGTTACCGTTATGTTATTCTTAATAACAATAATAATAATAATAATAATAATAATAATAATAATAATACTTACTGGCTTTTAAGGAACCCGGAGGTTTATTGCCGCCCTCACATACGCCCGCCATTGGTCCCTATCCTGAGCAAGATTAATCCATTCTCTATCATCATATCCCACCTCCCTCAAATCCATTTTAATATTATCTTCCCATCTACGTCTCAGCCTCCCCAAAGGTCTTTTTCCCTCCGACCTCCCAACTAACACTCTATATGCATTTCTGGATTCGCCCATATGTGCTACATGCCCTGCCCATCTCAAACGTCTGGATTTAATGTAGTAATAATAATAATAATAATAATAATAATAATAATAATAATAATAATAACAACAATAACCACACCACCTCATTCTAGTGCCGAGGTCATGGAAAGCATGAGGCTCTACCTCCATGCCCCCCAAGTGCCTTCATGGCGTGTGACGGGGATACCTTTTTACCTTTTAATAATTATAATAATAATAATAATAATAATAATAATGATATATTTTGTTACATTATAGAGCTATATTTCAGTTCGTGATAGTGATACATTTCTTAAAGTAAAGCGTGTAATACAAGGATTTGTTTTCGGTTTTCGTTTTTTTTTTTTTTTTTCACATGAAACGTTTATGCGCTTGACATTGCAAAAATCTGGTCACATTTTCTGTTAATGCGGTGACGTCGTTAATTACAGTAGGTACTGGATGACTAAAATTAAATGTGTTTCAAACGAAATAGTTTGGAATCATTCCAGCCAGCCCTGATAAAACACAATGGAGAATCGAATGTAACATCACAATGAATTCATTATTATTGGCACACAAATCTGGGTGATTAACAATTGCTGAGAGATTAAGGACAAATAGAAATAGTTAATTTAACATAGTCTGATTCTAAAGTACTTAACTTAATAGTGGTATTAATTGACAAATGAATGAAATTCTTTTCGTGGTTTTTCTCATTAGCCACGAATTCTCTGTAATGACGTATTGTTATTCGTTACAATTTGAAACAACTCATTGGCGTCATATTGATGTGTGAATCGTTTCGACTGTCGATTGTATTGTTGCCTCGATACTAGGCCTCATGGAATGAGGAAGCGATTATGAAGTAGTTAAGGAGGCCTTGCCTTGTTAATTTAAATACGGGGAAGACAAATGAATATAAATATCTAATTTTTGTTCCAAATCCTAAACATCCTTGCTCCCGATGAGAACCAGAACAGCAAAAATTTTTCACGGAATTATAGGAATTCGATGTTTGTCTTTTTTGTGTGGGTCTAGTTATTCTTTAGAAATAGTGAATAACCGCTTTCTAAACCAAAGACGTCCAATTATCTGTAATAAGTAATGACATATTACAATTTCAAACCACTCATTGGCGTCACATTGATGTGTGAATCGTTTCAACAAAGCCTCTATCATTTGCTTTGTTGTCTGGAGAATAGGCCTCATGGAATGAGGAAGCATTTGTGAAGTAGGCTAACGAGAAGGCTCCGCCTTGTTAAATTTAAGTTCGGATAGTATCAGGGCAGGAATAAACAGCAATATTAACATTTTATTTCAAACCCCAAACAATTCTACACTCCCAACCATGCTCACAATAACAAACACGAACAGCAAAAACATTTCACAGAATTACAGGAATTCGAAGAACCCTCTGTCACATTTTTATGCAGTTATTCTTTAGAAATAGTGAATAATCACTTCTTCGTATTTATACATATGACAGTTAACTGTGTATGTTAGAAGGAACGATGTCTTGTGTCTAGGACCAGCTGTCCCGGGACGGTTCATTAAGTTACAACAGATTACTAAAAAACTTAAGTCTAATTATTTTAGAGGAAATAAAAAATCGGTCGTCAAGTCCTGTAATGTGATCTCAAGTCGTAGAGTGCGTTCGTATCAACGCATTCCAAATATATTTTTTGTATGAAGTAAATTTTCTCATTATTAAGACTGAAGTCTTGCGAAGTTTGTGACTAAATTGTCACTGTTTACTAATTTTTCAGGCAATACATCTCACTTGACGATATGTGTCACAGGAAGAACAATAATTGTGTGTATACATCTGAAACCTGATTAGCGTAATATAGTCAGCGATGTTTGCAATGGAGGGGGAAAGGAACTGGCCACCGTACCCCATTATCTCCTGGCTTGGAATGGTATTGGAATTTACGGAAGGGGGGCACTATTGTCGTATTCTTATTCCAACATACGTAATTTCATTTTTTTTTCATTTAAGGTAAATATCGTGGGGAGGTTCAGGCCCCCCTCACTTTCTCTAATGGGTGCCCATGTATGTTTCGTAATTTTTGTACAATCATTTTTATCTCTGAAAAATTACTTTTTTTTTTACAGTAGTTTCATCTATAGGGACATCATTTTATTTTTACTTGCATTTTTATTGTACGTGCATTTCTGAATGTACTTCACTCCCACCCCTTCACTAATGTCCTTGCTCCCATCAGACACACAAACTTACGGCCGCTGTTGCGTTCGAAGTCTTCAAGCAGTGAAGTAAACACTGCAGTGTATAGTGTGTTTCAGAAATATGGTTGCGTTTTCTATAGAAGAAAGAACCTATATTAATAATATCGTACTAAAAAATTATATTGAAGAAACGATAAATTCAATTTCAGAGGATATGATTCAAAATGTTTTTAATAATATGCGTAAAGAATTGAAGCCTGCATTATAATGAACGGCAACCATTTTCAGCAACTTGTTTAAAAATTCATATTAGCTTATTTTGAATTGAGATGGCTAGAAGCAAAGGAATGCTAGTGACATTTGTAATAACATGAGTTAAGTGCATCCAGTGTAAGCTAAAGTATCTAAAATTTTAGTGGCAAAGGGATATTTTAATCGCATCACACATTAAAATTTAAATAAAAATTTCACCGGTTTTACGAAAGCTTAAATATTTAATCCCCATTTTCTCAAAAGTAACTTAAGTCCACTTACAGCCCTTTACTTATGACCCCCTCAATTTAAATGCACTCTGTATATTGTATGTTAACACCAATAATTAATATGCTAAATAAAGTAGACATTACATAACGAACATAGCCGCCTGAAAAGTTGAGTTTTTAGAAAAAAATGTTACTACTGTACTGTATTTTGATAAATTCCGTAAAAGTGGTAATCAAACTGAAAATCGTAATATCGTATTTCCCTACAACATAAATGGATACACTACTTTTCTCTCCTCCTATACCTAGTAAAATGATTTGTTTACATATTGCACTAGTAACATCAAACTCCTGTAATGGAAGGGGGCAACAGTGTTTCCGAGTATAGCCAGGTTAATGTTAAAAATGTTGGTAAAAATAAAGTGATGTCCCTGTACATGATGAAGCAGCGACCCCGGTAGGAACGTCGAACCTCTAGCTAAAATGCATGATTTGAGCCCCACATAATCGCTTTGGACCTTGTTGCCACGAACTGGAAATTCGGCCAGCATGAAACTCATCACTATGCATGCTCTGGCGTGCTGAGACGTGTGCCCTACCAGAAGAAGTGGCTTATTAAAATTGTACAGGGTAATTAAATTTGTAAGTTCTCTAATCTTGTAAAAGCGGCTTGTAGAAAACCGAGCAAAACAAACAAGAAATGCATGCATTACCTTAGCTAAAAGAAGCAATTATTCGACAGCGTCATGGTACTTGAAATGATATTAGCGTATACTCAATGTTAAACATTTAATTTCCTTAGTATTTCGTAAGGGAATTTCACCTGTTAAATAATTAATTGTATACATAGATCAATACTTACTTACTTACTTACTTACTGCCTTTAAGGAACCCGGAGGTTCATTGCCGCCCTCACATAAGCCCGCCATTGGTCCCTATCCTGAGCAAGATTAATCCAGTCTCTATCATCATATCCCACCTCCCTCAAATCCATTTTAATATTATCCTCCCAGCTATGTCTCGGCCTCCCCAAAGGTCTTTTTCCCTCCGGCCTCCCAACTAACACTCTACATCAGTAGTGTCAGAGTTGTAAGCTCCGAAACCGGTTGTGGAGCTAGAGACGTCCAGTCGGAGCGTGAACTTGCTTATGTCTGTGGAAGCACCGGAGCACGCAACGAGTTGTAGTGGAGCGCTCCGTTCCGTTTAGGCTCTGTCTGACAACGCTGCTCTACATGCATTTCTGGATTCGCTCATACGTGCTACATGCCCTGCCCATCTCAAACGTCTAGATTTAATGTTCCTAATTATGTCAGGTGAAGAATACAATGCGTGCAGTTCTGTGTTGTGTAACTTTCTCCATTCCCCTGTAACTTCATCCCTCTTAGCTCCAAATATTTTCCTAAGCACCTTACATAGATCAATACAGGGTTAAAATATCGTCATTTGAAAATGTTAAGATAGGGCATAAATATTACATAACAGCTGATTCATGAGCATTTTTAATAATTATTTGAATTAACCCTAGAATGCTATCGTCATTGAGTATACTGTATTGCTATTGATACATAAAAAATGACGTAATAGACGAAAAGACTGTTTTGGGGTTCTATATTCGTTTCGGAATATAATTTTTATTTCTTTCGTTGTATTTTATTTGTTTAGATCTCTTTCTTGTTTCTTATTTTTATTTTCATGAAATAAACTTACATGAAATATAAAATAATATAAACCTAACTACAAGAAAATATTTATGAATATAATTTATTATAATGTATTTCGTTTCTCCAGTTTTATTGGGCGGCCAAGTAGCTCAGTTGGTAGCTGGCTATGGACTGGAAGGTCCGGGGTTCGATCCCAGATGGTGACAGGATTTTTTCTCGTTGCCAAACTTTCAGAACGGCCCCAAGGTTCACTCAGCCTCCTATAAAATTGAGTACCGGGTCTTTCCCGGGGGTAAAAGGCGGTCAGAGCGTGGTGCCGACCACACCACCTCATTCTAGTGCCGAGGTCATGGAAAGCATGAGGTTCTACCTCCATGCCCCCCCAAGTGCCTTCATGGCATGTTACGGGGATACCTTTACCTTCACCTTCTCTAGTTTTATTTGGTTTTCGTTTCTAATTTCTGCTTATACCAAAATAAATTTACAAAAAAAAAAAAAAAAAACATATAAATTTAACTATAAGAAAATATTTCAGAATGCAATTTTATTCTTTCTTTTCTTTTCTTCGGTAGCGGAATACATGGTGAGTTTCCCGTTTTCTGTTTTCTTCCTTCTTTTTCTTCATTCTCTATTCACTTGTTTTCTAGAATTATTCTCTGTATCTTCCATTATTATTTTTCCTTGAACTACAACTTCATCCCGGTATGTATTTTGGATCATCTTCACTGTTACAAGCTTCATATTCAATCTCTACATTGCCTTCAGCACCATCATCTGATCTTTCAACTATAATTTGCAGGGTAGTGTCAGGATCATCACATAAGTTCTCATCCATAAGGAAATAAATAGACTGCACTGACAGAAAAATTTATATTAATATTATTGATACGAAAATCTGACGTGCAGTCTTAGGAATAAGTTTCGTCGCTCAGATACTTTGAGAGCGGATGACAGGGACCTAATTCACAAGAACACTAGTCGAGGTAATGAAATTAGTTTTGTTTCGTTGTATGCCTGATCATGTGCACTGCCTCCTTTCTGAGGCTTACTTACAAAGTATCTGTGCGACGGAACTTTTTTATAAGACTGTACACTTCCTAATACATCTTATAATAACTTGGCTAAGCGTGTAAGTAGCAACCTGCTGTCACCACTGCTAATCAGCAACTGACAGATGGAGGTGGGGCTTCCTTGGCGGGAAAAGTACCGAGGATCAATAAATTGTTTAGCCATTATATGTCAAATTACGTACGAAAACATTCTAGGGTTAAACAGAATGGTTGTTTCACAACTATCGCATTACGCCTTCGTTATCACTATCAAAACCCTCAGAGTAGTGAGTTGAACATGATAGTCTAACAGGTTCTCTAAAATTTGCAGTTAGTAACTTTAAAAGCAGATTAAGAGCAGCTGAAATGAAATATCTGTGACGAACTGCAGGATACACACTTCTGGACCACAAGAGGAACGAGGATATACTGCAGGAACTCAACATGCAACCATTAGAAGGAAAAGTTACAGAATACGGAAATAGATGGCTTGAACACATTTCTCGTATGGAAGCTGGCCGGACACCCCAAGAAATGCTACAATACCACCTCAAGGACGACGACGACCTGGACGTCCACAGAAACGTCTATTGGATCCTGTATAGCTGGAACCGAAACAGGCCAACAATGGCCTAATTTCGTGCCTGGAATATGATGATGATGATGATGATGATGATGATGATGATGAACTTTATCAGTTCAAGCATAAAAGATGTGAATAACAATAGTAATAATAATAATAATAATAATAATAATAATAATAATAATAATAATAATAATAATAATAAACAGTAATAATAACAATAATAATGTTAATAAAATTCTTGAGAATTGACGGCGTACTGATTTTGAGCCAATAACATAGGACCCTCTTGGGAATCGAACCCGGAGGCCTCTGTATTTTGCGATACAACAAACAAGTTTTCCGTACTGCTGTCCTGCTTGTTTCCAGTGTAGTTTTGAGGCTGTCTATAGTAAAATTTCTCAATAATCAAATTAGATTAAAATTAATAACGGAATTGTATTGTACAACCGGTTTCGCAACTTCAGATAATGTGGAAGAGAGAACTGAAGATATCCAGTCGCGATTTATCTTGAAAGAAAGTGCGTGTCTCTATTTTGACTGAAGAAAATAGTTTCAAGAGATTCTGTGAAGTCGAAAAGCCGCCAGTTTAACATTTCAAATAAGCTCAAGTTGGAGAAGTTTTCTCTGAAATCCCAATCCTAATTAAAGTAAAGTTACACAAACTTTGAACATATCAGAAACCCACTGATATTCCCTTTGCCCTGCGTATAAGAAACTTAAATATGAACTGCGCTGTCACTGAGACAACGTGTGCCTTACGTGGAATTACGAAAGTCTTAATTTTATTCTACATGGGCATTTCCTTTTACACTCTCTGCGAATAAAAAATAGGTTGTAACCGCCAAATTACTCTTCAAGGAACGACCACTCATATAAATTGAGGGAAAGAAGACAGAGGACGGACACTGAAAAGTTTTCTTTTCTCAATCGTACTATCAGGGACTGGAATGCTTTACCTGCAGACTTACTAAAGGCTTTACCAACAACCAAAAACGTATTTAAAAATAGGCTTAAGGACTTTACTAATAGACGGTAATTATACACAGTATGTAAAGGTTGTAAATGATATTTTGTTATTGAAGTGTTGTATCAGTGAAGAATTATGTTGTGTCAGTGAAGTGAGTTGTGTAAGTGAAACGTGTTCCTGTCAGGGAAGCTTTATAGTTTATAGTGGCAGTGCAAAGTATTTGAACAGTGAAATGTTTTTGAAGTGTTAGTGAAATCAGGATAGAATCAGTGAAATGTGTCGTAGTTCCAGTGCAGTGAGTGAGTTGACAGCGAAATGAGTGTAATGTGGAAAGGTACTTGTGCAGATATGAACATATCATACTCGTGGGTTTTAGTTCGAACTTAGGTTTAAGATACAAATTAGATTTATTTTAAATGTTATTTTAAGTGATCGTGCTTCATTTAATTTAGAATATTATTGTTAGTATTAATTATTTGTATTAATTATTGGTATTATTATTAACTGTACTTTTAATTAATAAGTTTATTATTGTCATTATTGAGTGTAATTAGTTACCACTGCCACCGGGTATATACCCATTGCAGTGTGAATAAATACATACATACATACAATAATGAGTAGTCAGTCTCTCTCTCTCTCTCTCTCTCTCTCTCTCTCTTTCTCTCTCCAGATTTACTCTTCTTTATGTTTGTTCCTAAGACTGGACATATTAACAGACCATCACAATAATGTGTGTGCGTAATTGTAATCAAGGAAATAAAAATAATAGGCGTATTACCTAATTTTCAGTACTGGCCTTCCTTGATGTAATTTCTGAGCGCCCGGAGTCTGTCCTCCAGGAAGTCTCTGTTTTAAGGCACGGGGTAGTTCGGATCAAGTTACTTAACACCCTAAGGTTGAAATCTAATAATCTTCCCCTCATTATTACATACGGCAATGGATTATAGTGATTTTCTAGATAACTTACAGTGAAACTTCCCTTAACGGACACTTGCCAGTAGCGGACTCCTCTCAATAGCGGACATTTTAAAATTCCCCTGCAAAAAACATTGGCCCTTATGATAAAATTCTTCCAAATAGCGGACATTCTCAATAACGGACGCGGACACTGAAATGTATCTCCTAACAACAATTAAAACTTCCAAATAACGGACAGCGTGAAAGAAAAAAAAAGAAAAAGACGGTTGTAAATTAAACGGAATAATAACGGAATTCTTTGCAACAATCATTATCGTGCATTTGAACGTTCTTGTACTTCATTGAAAGTAAGCAGCACAGTTGTTAGTTGTGATACTGTACGTGAGCAGTCCGTACTTTCTTAGTTTGTCAAGTTGAGTGTTCGGAAGTACAGTCACATTAAAAATGTCACAAAAACGTAAACGTTTGTCACTAAAAGAGAAAGTGGATATTGTAAAGCATAGTGAGAAGGAGAAATTAAGTGTTCGTGAGCTGGCCACAAAGTTTAGTGAAATTTTGAAAAACAAGGATGTTATTTTAAAATCATACACTGAGAATGCAATTCTAGATTTCTTTGTGTGAGGTGAAGTGGTACAGTGACTGATGTTTATTTCATTTACAAAACATTTACTGGTACGATTTCTCTCTGGATGAATACTGTAAACAATCTCACTGTCTACTGTACTGTACTGTAAAATATAGTGTTGAATATATATACTGTATACATACTAACGATTTTCTAAATAGCGGACACTTCTCAATAACGGACATTTAATTTTTCCCCGGCGGTGGGAAGTTTCTCTGTATCAGGTTGAATTTTCTTTTACCAACTTTGTTTCGAATTTGGAGTAGTGACAAATATAGGCCTAACTAGCAGTTATTTCCTAACGATTATGTTGGCAGCAATAATTTTTGTTTGCAGTAAAGAAAACTGATGAAATGAAAGTCCCTAAGCTCCTGAAATTTGAACGTAATTAATAATTAATTAGTAATTAATATTAATATCAATACATAATTCAGTTGTGTTGCTTTGTGATTCCAATTCAACTCTATATTCAAAACTTTTAATAGAGAAAGGAGCATCTTCTGCGGACCTCTGGAAAAGAACTGAGGAAGAGACTAGCAAAGTGCTTTGTGTGGAGTGTGGCATTGTATAGGGTAGAAACATGGACATTACGACGAAATGAAGAGAAACGGTTAGTCACATTTGGAACGTGTGAAGAGGACAGACAGAATGAGAAATGAAATTGTGTTGGAACGAGTGGATGAAGAAAGAATGATGCTGAAACTGATCATAAAAAGAAAAAGGAATTGGTTGGGTCGCTGGCTGAGAAGAAACTGCCTACTGAAGGATGCACTGGAAGGAATGGTGAACGGGAGAAGAGTTCGAGGCAGAAGAAAATGTCAGATGATAGACGAAATTAAGATAATTGGATCATAAGAAGAGACAAAGAGGAAGAGAGAAAATAGGAAAGACTGGAGAATGCTGGGTTTGCAATGAAAGAACTGCTCTTGGGCAGAACACTATGAATGAATGTATTCAGGTAAGTGTAATTAAATAAGATATAACTTATAGACCTACTTGATATGAAACATACATATGCCTAATGGACAGAACTATATTTCTTAATGTTCAGATTTTTATTAAAATGTCCAAGAGAGAAAATAGCATGGTAGCGGCTTAGGAGTATGTGCCGGTATTTTAAGTAGGGTATACATTTCAAGTCCCGCGCCGTGGGGTCGTGGTCTAGGGCATCCTGTCTCGGACTCGCGTTACGGAATGCGCGCTGGTTCGAGTCCTCATGGGGGAAGAAATTTGCTCATTAAATTTCGGCCAGTGTATGGGACCGGTGACCACCCAACATCGTGATGCATTTGGGGAGCTACGATAGGTAGCAAAATCCGGTTACGCAAACCAGCTATAACGGCTAACCACACGAAACCTCCATTCTGGTTGGATGATCGTCCACCTCTGCTTCGGTATGTGGCCGTGAGGCCAGCAGCCGGGTGGTCGATCTTGGCCCTTCGTGGGCTTTAGCGCCACGGATTATTATTATTATTATTATTAATATTATTATTATTATTATTATTATTATTATTATTATTATTATTATTATTATTATTATTATTATTATTATACATTTCAAAGTGGAGTTCTGTTTTTGGAATTCGTACTAATCATTTCACGTGATCAAAGAAAATACATTTTAAAGTTAGGTCTCGTGAATCATAAACTGTTTAGTCAAAGCAATGAATTTCATGTCGGTAGACAAAATAATTTTAATAATAGATCATATTAATCTACTGATCTACTGATTACCAAGATAATGCGTGAGAGGTCCAGAAGAAAAATATACTCTTTCACAAGTTATTAAACCATTTAGAAAACACCTCCCAACATAAAGATGAGATGTGGTAAATAAGTAAATAAGCAAGAGATTGTCAATATTATTATTATTGTTATTATTATTATTATTATTATTATTTAGCATTTTGCGACTTTACCATCTTTGGCGATAGGGTAGAGGGGCCTATTTCCGGACAGTTCAGAGAATTTCATTTATCATGTGCCCTGTATAAGTGTTTCAGGTAAATAAGACACATTACCTTAATTTAAAAACCTTGTTACTAACATTACAACTATTTTATTTCAAATATTATTTAAAATACTATTTTTAATTTCGTTCTGAAATTTGTCTTGCAATTGTCCGAGAATAGGATCATGTGTACCCATTCCCGGACAAACATTTTTACAAGTGTCCTATTTCCGACAAAATGTTCCTATTCCGGGACAAACATTTTTTACAAGTGTCCTATTTCCGACAAAATGTTCCTATTCCCGGACAAACATTTTTACAAGTGTCCTATTTCCGACAAAATGTTCCTATTCCGGGACAAACATTTTTTACAAGTGTCCTATTTCCGACAAAATGTTCCTATTCCCGGACAAACATTTTTTACAAGTGTCCTATTTCCGACAAAATGTTCCTATTCCCGGACAAACATTTTTACAAGTGTCCTATTTCCGACAAAATGTTCCTATTCCGGGACAAACATTTTTTACAAGTGTCCTATTTCCGACAAAATGTTCCTATTCCCGGACAAACATTTTTACAAGTGTCCTGTTTCCGACAAAATGTTTATTATAATATTATGTATATTACACTAACGAAAGGTGAAGCTCTCGGCTTAAATTTCTTGAAACAACAAATACCAATAAGAGACGGCGAAGTGATGGAGCAATGTTGGAATTAGAGGGGCGGAGTCGATCGCCCTCCAGCCTGTGTTTTGTGTCGCAGGACGCACACTACATTCCAATGAATAACTTTGCTCGCAGTGTTGTGAAGAAAGCCTAAACCCAATTTGCCCTAAGTACAGCCCTGATGTACTTCGACAGTTCAGCTCTCGTTCGTGGATGACTTGACGCAGTTTATCTTTGGGAGGACATTACTTACCCTTGACTCTGTCGGAGGGGGAGGGGCGGTGCGGGGAAGAGGAGTCGATGTTAACTCGAACTAATGAAAGCGGTAATGTGTCTCGCTCAGCAGCGCGGCCGACTTCAGAATCTCCAGCTTCCAGAACGAAATTAGTAATTTATCATCTTTAACTCGAACCGCAGCAGCTCAGTCAGTAAAGCGGATTTCGTTTCTGGGTCTGTATTCCCTTTCTTTGGTGTGAAGAGGAAGTACAGTCTGCGATGCTGTGGAAAAATAGAATCGTTAGATTTTCTTGAGGTAGCTATCCCTTCCACAAAAAGTGGCCTGTCGAAAAACATTTTTCCCATAGTGGAGTCGGGGTAATTTAGGTATAGTGAGGTAATTTGGGTATAAGTTAAAATTTATTGAATAAAACTTTACCTAATCTTCAAATACATGCCAGTTTAATATACAGGATGTTTCCGGGCTAGTGTTACAAACTTTCAGGGATGATGGCGAAGGGCACATGTATCAATTTGAGATAAGGAACCCTGGTCCGGAAATGACTGAGTCGAAAGTTACAAGCAAAAATAGTTGTGTGGAAATAATTTTATTCCACTGTACACCTTATTTATGTGTATTTATCTGTACATCTTACACATACTTTATTCATCTGACGTTGTTTACTTACAGTCTTACTAATAAACCGTGTATACTGGGTGTTCATTTCAAAGTGTGTCATAACGTCACTGTTGTTGGGTCACCGATTTGAAGCGAGTTTCAGCTTATATGTTAGAGAAGTTGCCTATTAATCAAGGCGTTCTTCAATCTGAACTTGAGAACGTGTACGGTATAACTTGAACGTCGTAGCAACAGATGGCGGTCTGTACGGTCTGTGTGCTACCATAACCTCTTTCGAACTGTGTTTTGCGCCGGCAAGTCGTACGCAGGGTATTTGTTATCATCGGTTGCGTACGGTAACATTCCACAACACAAATCAAATGCTCCGTGTCCATGTTGACCGTCGAAGTTAATGTCAACAAATACGTAAGCAATCGTCTTAACCCTCTCCCCATATCCCGACAGTACGTATTTCCAAACAGTTCACATTCCTGCCACTACCGGCGTTAACGTACGTATCGGTCCGTACTCTTCAGAATGAACGCCGTACTTGCTAGGCAACTTCTCTGCCTCTTAGGTTGTACACCTCTGCGGAAGTATAGGAAGATTGAATTCTCTAGGCTCATCGGCTAGCCACATGACGGCATACAGCGAGCCATGACACATTTTGAACTGAACACCCAGTAGTTTTTATACGAGACTTATGCAGAGTTGAGACAGAAAACGTTACTAATAAACCGTGAATAAGCTATGAACGTATAAACAGGCTGTAACTATACAATGGGAAATGCTTTGCAGTAGTTATATACACGAAACCCCTTGTTTAAGCGTTGTATATAGGGAAAAAATGGCCGCCCCTTTAACAGCTGTTCGTATCGACTGTCATTTTATGATGATGTTTACCTTGCAACCACAGAAGAACAAACCAAAGATCATAGAATTATTAGAATAATATTGCTGTAGCTTGTACTCTTTTACCAAAATGTAGTGTGGTAATCGATTAGCCAGTTGTACTATCGATATTTAACACGCCACACTAGAGCGCTCTACCAGATCCAGTAGAGAACCTCAGATATTCTATTGCCTTTCGTAACGAAGTAATGACGAAACTATGACGTAGCTGTGTAACAGTTATACTGTTATACACGACGTATGTAGTGATTATTAGTAAGGAATTTACACACGACTTATAAACGAGCTACTCATTGTATAAGTATAAGACAGTTAAACGTCTGTATGTAGAGTTTTTATTAGTAAGATCGTTACAGTATTCCATTCAGTGCGCTGTCTGAGGGATGGGGACAGGAAACTACACTAAAGCAATGCAGATAGCGTAATGTGTAACGGACATGGTCGGTCCTAATATGCACGTCTGTAGACAGCAGTGTATGTGTACAAGTTGCAGTGTCCAGTCGATCAGTCCTAGTGAAATTGAGGAGTACACGAGAGCGGAATAAGCAGACCTGATTTTCGAATACGGATGAGCCAGTGGGAACAATAGACAAATTCACAGATTGTATCGGGCCAAGTACCCACGTAGAAGACATCCGGCCCATACCATCTTTTCACGACTGTTCCAAAGGTCAAGGGAAGGAGGGCACATGGTGCCAAATTACAATTCCATTTTCACACAACTATTGTTGCTTATAACTTTCGACTCAGTCATTTCCGGACCATGGGTCCTTATCTGAAATTGATACATATGCCCTTCCCCATCATCACTGAAAATTTTTAACACCAGTCCGGAAACACCCTGTATAGGCCTATTGTGTATTTCACAATAAAATTATTGTCTGTCATGGAAAGTTAAAAATTTGTGTTCATCACACTGAAACTACCTGGTAAAAAAGGCGTTTTTATTGTATTGTATTGTATTGTATTGTATTTATTTACATTTCATGATATTCGTACATCACTTCAGAGCTAGAGTATGGAACATGTAAAAAAATTTTAATAATAGCCTACTATAAAAATTTAATTATAGTCACAGTCTAATTGAAATATATTCATAAGAGTTTTACAATATACTAGTACAACACAAAGGTTTAATATCAATACTTAATACAACACAGAAATATTCATGAAGCGTTGTTGAATGTCATAAATTCACCTACAGAATAGAAGGCACGAGAAATCCGGCACTTCTTTAATTTGGCCCTAAATAATCCTACATTTTGAGTTTGATGTTTTAGATCTATAGAGAGGCTACTAAATTTTTTTACTCCAATATATAAAATTAGTCGAGGTAAACTAAGCATTGTTGTAGTTGGTAATACGAACAGATCGTGTTTTGTTAACAAAATGTCGGTATTTCTCAGAGGCCGAAAATAATTTGTTATTCAGGTTGGTGGAGAAATATAGCAATGTAATAGAGTGCGAAGTGCAAAAAGACCGATGCATCCACATAGAAATAAAAAGAGGAGAAATGGAATATCTATACAATGTGACGAATTCAATGGTGGAACCGGTTTTATGCAGCGATCAACAAAAAACTTGATGTAAGTACAGAACATGATAAGCTTAAAGATGTGTGCGTGGAAGCTAGCTTTAGGGAAATCTGAGACATATAAAACAGGATGTGGTATTGCTAAACTAGGCTCATTCACAATGAAAATTAAACATAACGTAAGCGATAACTTAAGAATATAAACGTTGCGGTAAAATCAAGAAGTCATACCATCATTCACGATGGAAACATAAACATAACAGCAAACATACTTGGTAACCATGGAAACATAACAACGAACGCCATTTCCTCATATTCTGTCGTATACTTCAGCGCTCCACGATTGTGTTCTGTTTGAAAATCACGTAAGCATAAGCATGAAAGTTTGTAGTTTGCAAACTTTCATGTTAACGTCTTACGGTAATGTTTATGTCAATGCTTATGTGAATCATAGTGAATGATCCCTTTGGTAGCCTGGGCGCAAACTTCTGTGTTTATGTTACGGTTATGTTTAATTTTCATTGTGAATGGGTCTTAATACAGATTCTGTGGTAAGAAATGGTTGGAGTAGGTTGAACGGGCTTCGAAGCAGTAGACGTTAGTGATGCAGTATATCGATCTGGAAATATAGTGTAGGCCTATCATTTTAGTAACAATAATCTGTAATATTAAAATTTTCAGTGCGTTATTAACGGAATAAAATGAAATAAAATAAAATTTAAATTCTCAGTAACAAAAAAATCACTGAGATTCCAGTGTTGAAATTCTTTTAAGGTTAGTTGACTTCAAAAAGACTAGATAGTGCTACAATAATTAGACAATATCACCAGAAAAAGTATACATTTCTCTTAATTCTACAGTAATGTGTACTTGATTAAAAAAAATGAAATAAACTTTGAGTTCTACAATAACTTCGGCACATATCCATCTATTTGTACTCAGACTGGGAATACGTTTGTTTTGATTAAAAAAATTTTAATAATGAAAATGTTCGTTGTCTGCAGACAATACATAAATACAATGTGAATATCTAGAGTTACCAAAAGTTCATTTATCCTATACAATAATTCTAAAGACTGATGTCTACAATTAAATTAAATTCTCAATGAATTATTTAAATTGCAAATAGATCAAGCCTTTTATTTCGGATCCGAAAAATGGATCTGTCCAAACATTACCCGTATATATTATTTTTCTTCTATATCATAAGATAGTCCAAGAAGTTGATATAATTTACTACTGGTCTTGGTGTACCTCATAATCGTCAGTTAATAATTCTTCAAAATCAAAAGTCTACAGAGTTAGCTCTGTGGTAGCGCCGGCCGGGCTTCGATCCCCGGTGGGGTCAGAAATTTTCCTGTAAAATTTCTACCTTGGGACTAGAAGAAGTGGCGGTGCACAACTTTAGATGAGTGATTAAGTATTATAATTAATTATATCCTAATTAATTAACGGATATAAACAAGATACTTGTAATTTTAATCTAGAGTAAAAAACATAAATCAACAACACTTCTAGCAATACCTAAAAACCATGAAATAAGAAAAAATTTTTTACAATTTAATTTTGAATTTTGAATTGGTCCACATCTGTGGAGTAACGGTCAGCGCGTCTGGTCACGAAACCAGGTGGCCCGGGTTCGATTCCCGGTCGGGGCAAGTTACCTGGTTGAGGTTTTTTTCCGGGGTTTTCCCTCAACCCAATATGAGCAAATGCTGGGTAACTTTCGGTGCTGGACCCCGGACTCATTTCACCGGCATTATCACCTTCATCTCATTCAGACGCTAAATAACCTAAGATGTTGATAAAGAGTCGTAAAATAACCTACTAAAAAATTGAATTGTGATAAAGTCCGTTGCTCCCTGACGTCATTGGGTAACGAATTCCAGAGGCGAAGTATTTCTAGTGTAGGAGGATGAGTATAAAGACCTTCTGTGATGAGGGATAGAAAGAAGTGCTTGATATACATCATTCACAGCGTGGCCCGCCGAAGTGGTGTGCAACTTTAAAATGGGTCACAGTCTTACCATCTATCCGCAATATGCGGAACACGAATCGTCACAAGTGAAGTAGGTGGACATTGGACACACATACACACACATTTCTTCAAATACGCCCATTCTCTGCGTCCATAGTGTTTATGAATTATTACTATTTTCGAGTCTCAATTGTTTGACAAGAATCAACAATTCTGTCGGTAGACTTTAATCTCTCGTCAACTTTTATAATACGCAAAAACATCGAAAGCTAGAAGTTAACTATGTATTATGTCAGGTTTAATATAATACCGGTTCTTAGAACGTGGAGGACAGACTCCATCTTGTTTTACTTCATAGTTTGCTTCTATTATTTGTGTTTTTTCTTCTATTACTTCGGCCGTCGTGATTAAGCAATGCCATGAGCTGCGTGGTATCAGTTTCTCGTCTTAGTGTGGCAGGCTGTAGTGAGACGAGTTTCCTCAGCGGATTTCAGAATCAAAGTTTAAATTTATGCGGGTAGGTCATGGGTGTAACTTAATCCCTTTCCAGATGACACAGAGAAGTTCCTCCTCAAGAGAGTTGCGGTAAGTTTAACATGGCGATATTCATTAAATATTCAGCAGCTTTTTACGTACTTGTTGTGATTGATGTTAATAAAGTGACTGTAGTTTTCGTGCACATAATCTCCTCATGTTAAACTCTGTCTTCACGCCCCCATACGTCGAAATCTTCACGGATTACCTGTACCCTAATACAGACTTTGAAATAGCTGACGATAGAGACCGGGATTTGATTCTCTGAACCAGTGATTGCCAAACACCACGAAATTGTGACGTAATGGAAATGCAACCCGCACACCACTATCGCAGGGAGAGGGGTGGAGTGGGCATCTCCTCAGGTAATGCAGTGAATAACAGTACAGAGACGGACTGTGACCAAAAGACAAAAACAATATAATATTCTTCTACTTGTTAACTATACACACTTTTTTCATGTTAATTTTTTATCGTCCTATTCATTATTTTTTATTATTAATAAAATAAAATCAATTTATTTTCTTATTTACCATAAAAAGAACGTGTACTTTACATCGGCAGATATTTGAAATTAGAAAAATGTACCAGGCTGATCACGAAGTTGTAAATTACACTACATACTTAAAAAAAAGTCGAAGTATTTTACTCCAATTAAGACATAGAAGCCGGTACTTTTTATTGTTTATTTATTAACGAAATATTCAAATTACACTACATACGTCGAAAAATAACGTGGAAGTATTTTACACCGATTAAGACATAGAAGCCAATACTTTTTATTGTTTATTCATTAATGAAATATTCAAATTACAGTACATACGTCGAAAAAAAAAGTCGAAGTATTTTACCCCGATTAAGACATAGAAGCCGATACTTTTTATTGTTCGTTCATTAATGAAATGTTCAATTTACAGGCAAGGGCGTGGTAGTCTTCATAGCAAGAAGAATAATAACAACGTACATTGTTCTTTTATACTTCATTTAAAATTTTACAACAAATTAAGTATCTCATATTTTTACATCTGCACAAAATAAATACTTTTCCTCCCATGCTCCTTAATATTAAGTTTTTACTTACGCCTATTATCTGTTTTAGAAAAGACATCGAAACAATATCCTCACCACACTTGTAACATTACATGTGTAAGTCCGCTGCTGATAAATGTCTTTACTTATATCGAAGTGAAGGCTGTAAACAGAGGGCGGGGGTATGATGTCATGGTTACGCTTCAGTGGAGGCAGGGGGCATGTGTCGTGACACAGCTTTTGGCGATCACTGCGGGTCTGAACATTATGTGGCTGATTCGTTGTATGGAGATTTTCTAAATAGATTTGTTTACCATTTACTTCGTATTCCATCATTGTCCCAGTGTAATTAATACACCTATAGGAACAACACAGAGGTCATTGAGAAACTACAGTAGTCTGCATTAATCGGTGGAATGCTGTAATATACTTTTCTTGTCACGAAGTTAGTGTGATAAAAAAAACCCACGCCACATTTTTCTCCTGGAGATTCTATTTCGGACTTTGTCACAAGAAGGTTTCGTCTTCAACTAGCTTTTATACGTGACATTGGATTACGAAGGAAAGCACGGTATTCGCTGGACTATCGAGGGTGAATTGTTTGTAAAAGATTTATATATATATAGTAGGTACTCGGTTCTTCAGTGATTGAAATTTAAGTTCAGAGTAAGTGAAAGTTCTTAGCAGAAGAGGAGACAATACTAAGGGATATGTTACTGGAGCTAAATGACAGCTGTGAGCAGTATGGGAGGAAGAAAAATGCAAGAAGACAAAGACCATTGTTGTCGACAGAAAAATAAAGACGGTAAACGTGCGAAATATAAATGAAGCAGTAGAACAAGTGACAGCTTCAGGAATGTACTATAAGCAGTAACATGAGCTGCTGTCAGGAAGTCAAAATTGTTTAGTAGGTTATTTTACGACGCTTTATCAACATCTTAGGTTATTTAGCGTCTGAATGAGATGAAGGTGATAATGCCGGTGAAATGAGTCCGGGGTCCAACACCGAAAGTTACCCAACATTTGCTCATATTGGGTTGAGGGAAAACCACGGAAAAAACCTCAACCAGGTAACTTGCCCCGACCGGGAATCGAACCCGGGCCACCTGGTTTCGCGGCTAGACGCGCTAGCCGTTACTCCACAGGTGTAGAGGAAGTCAAAAGGAGGATAGCAATGACAAAGGAAGCATTTAATAGGAAAAGGACCATCTTCTGTGGACCTCTGGAAAAAGAACTAAGAAAGAGACTAGTGATTTTTTTTTGTATGGTGTGTGGCATTGTATGAGACAGAAACATGGCTATTACGACGAAGTGAAGAGAAACGACTAGAAGCATTTGAAATGTGGATATGGGGAACAATGGAATGTGTGAAGTGGACAGATAGAATAAATAATAAATGCAGCTCTGTTGGAAACAGTGGGTGAAGAAAGAATGATGCTGAAAGTGATGAGGAAGAAAAAGAGATAAGGAATTGGTTGGTTCACTGGCTGAGAAGAAACTGCCTACTGAAGGATGCACTGGTGAATGGGAGAAAAGTTCCGGGCAAAATAAGATATCAGATGATAGACGACATTAAGATATATGGATCATATGCGGAGACTAGTAGGAAGACAGAAAATAGGAAAAACTGGAGAATGCTGGGTTTGCAGTGAAATACCTACCCTTGGGCAGAAAGCTATGAATGAATGAGGAAGTGAAGATTAGAAACTTGACAGTTTATTCGATTACGAAGTTCATAAAATAACAGCTTCTCTGGCTCAGGCGCTAGCGTGCTTGTCTTTCATCCAATCGGCTCGGATTCGATCCCCGGCCAGATCATAATGGAATTGATGGTATACGAAGGTGTTTCAGAGGTTTGTCTCGGGGTAGGGGAGACTGTTGTACCTTTAAACACTTTTCACATTTTATTTTTTTTTTAATTTTGGGAAATGAAATTTTTAAATGAAAAAATGCTTGAAATAATTATTGAAGATTCCTTTACAACTTCCTGTATGTATTTTCCTGTTTTACAGATCTATTAAGGATGGAAAAAATAAAATGAAGGGATATGTAATGTGTTCAAAGGTACAACAGGATCATGTACCTTGGAACATACACTCTTGTAAGTTGGAACACAAGGAATATAGCAGGGAAAATATCTGTAAATACTGACAATCATATTTAAAATGTATTTGCCATCATAAACCAGAGCAAGCGTCTCTGATTTAGATTTTATTTCCTGGAGAAGCAATAACAGCTTCAACAGCTTTCTTCAAGGCATCCGGATCAATTGGGGGCCTCTTTAATTCCAGACTTACTTCGTGACATGACCTTAAAATAAAAGAAAAACAAAAACCGATAGTATCGTGTAATTTGGAACATGTTCCATAGTACAACATGTTTTGTGTTCAAAGGTACAAGAGGGTGCACGTTTAAACAAATATGGCTCCCAAAACTAGAGATTCTAATAAATCATGGAAATTAAAATATGTTATTGCTCACCAGATGATAGGGAACACACCGTACTTGAAAGATATTAACAAATGCAATCTGGTTTTGTGTTAGAAAACATACATCAATGAACGAAATGTTTACTTTTGGTACTAAAAAAATTCTTTTGTCCACGGAAGTCACACTTTACAATAAATCAAACTGAGACTACGACCAGAGCTACTTAGCGGCTTTCTCTACAATCTACTTCAGTTTGAGTTCTCTAGGTAGCAGCAAAAATTAAAAAACAAAAAATGTTCAAAGGTACACTATGCTAAAGGTACGACAGTCTCCCCTACTAATTTCATAAACACCCTTTATATTCCTCTCATTTCATCTATCGTCTGCTTGGGGATATAACACGGTTTTCTATGTTGATATGAGAAGATCTTTAAGTTCCGATCCCTGGAGCTTATTAGTAGGGATCGCATTTTTATGTAATTACGTATTTTAATCCTTCTAGCCTAAACGTATATAAATAACAAATCTTTGCGAATCTTGTAATTACCATTAATATATTAAAATTTGATACTTATATTTTTACATATTTACCCCACATTACATATTATGGCTTGGTATTACATAAATCTACATATTTAGGGGTTTTATTCATTTTTACTTCTCTGAAAGAAAAAAAAACTTCTGCTGGGGAAGTTTACAATTTGAAGTACACAGATTTAAAAAGCCTTTTTACCTATCCAAGAAAGGATATATTTCGGGACGAAAAATAACATTCTTAGTACCAGGAAGTAATAGAGGCATTCACCCCATACCACCCACTGTAAATATGAGTGAACAAAAGGCAACCTTTCTCATACAACTACCTTGTATTGTAAAAATTACTCAGAAAGTAGCGTTGCCTTCATGCGGTGGAGTGGGACGAGGACGACATGATTTGTCTCGAACTATAATTGTTCTGCACACGTCTTAACAAGCAGTTCTCATACAATTTGCAACCTTATCCACACTTTTCCTAATCTTTCCAGGGAAAGCCCCTGTCAAGTCTGACATGAGTCGCAATAAAATAGCCGACTTTTGAAAAGAAGCTGAAGTAAAGGAACAAACTGGAAAGATGTTGAAAGATTGAAATAAATAGCTTTTCAGGTTATCGCTTGACCTCTTTACTTTGAATTTATTATACCTATACGGAAATGGGATTTTCCGAGCAATTAGAAAATATAGTTCTAGGCTGGAATAATCCTACCCTTCTGAATGAGACAGGAATGTCACTTTTCAAACAAGTTTGTAAATGCCTATAGTTTGAGATTTTAGTAGGTACTTTGTTCCTTACAGGGAGCAGCTAAAATGCATGTGTCCCACATCTCCACTTATTTTCTCATAATGCAGTAAAGCGAAACAGTGCTTGCAGTACTGTTGTGTCATTCATTTCACTCAGTTCTCTAGTGCAAGTGAGTTTATCTACTGTTTTTAACTAACATGGCCCCTGTTTATTCAATCGTAACAACAAAAATAAAATCATGGATTGCGATGGACGAAGCTTTCACTACAGATGGAAAAATAGTAATGTCAAGTGTGCGATAAAAAAGTCGGGTGCTCTATGAAATCACACAGTAGAGTCTTACCTATCCTATACCTGCCATATATTGATATTAAATATTTTCATGATTTTACATATTTTGGTACATATTCAGCTTATTTTTCTTACATAAATATGTACATATTTCACACCTTGATATTACATAAAAATCCGGTCCCTACTTATCAGACTTACATGCCTGGGGATAGGACCTGGCTCACAGGATGGCCCACCTGTCAGCGTCGATTAACTAATACCACCTATGCTATTTGACAGACTTGGACAATCATCGCACATAGCCTACGTTTCGGGTGCAGCCAAGTCAAGCTCAAGTAATAAGAGAGTTCATAACAAATAATTCCCGTGTCTGTACCACAGTGGCCGGCGTCCGTCTTGTATGACTTTTGACGTTATTTCTTGCACCCTTCGCATGCTTCGAGTGACATCCCGTCCGTCTGAACTTCTCGCAGTTGATTATCCCAACATTGTTTACTGAAGCATTAATTAGAGGCTCTTCATTACGTGATAACATTCCTCCACAGCTGTCTCTCCATGACGCGTGTCCCAGAACAAGTGAAATTGCTGCCCTCCCCTTATTCATCATAACGCTGTAGCTTAGCTGATAGAGCAGATCGAGTATCCAGCATCACAGTTTTTATCATCTTGTGGACATTGTTTTGTATTACAAAACTTGAAGTTCTTAATATCAATATTTTAAGTTTCATCTTTTGGACTTGTTCCCCTTTAGCATGCTATGGGATAAGAGATTTAAGACTCATTCACAATGAAAATTAAGCATAACGTAAGCGTTAACTTAATAATATAAACGTTACGGTAAAATCAAGAAGTCATACCATCATTCACGATGGGAACATAAACATAACAGCAAACATACTTGGTAACCATGGAAACATAACAACGACGCCATTTCCTCATATTCTGTCGTATACTTCAGCGCTCCACGATTATGTTCTGTTTGCAAATCACGTAAGCATAAGCATGAAAGTTTGGAGTTTGCAAACTTTCATGTTCACGTCTTACGGCAATGTTAATGTCAGTGTTTATGTGAATCATTGTGAATGATCCCATTTGGTAGCCTGACCGCAAACTTCTGTGTTTATACGATGAAAGAGTAATGGAACGGAGAAAAATTCTCTCCGGCGCCGGGATTTGAACCCGGGTATTCAGCTCTACGTGCTGATGCTTTATCCACTAAGCCACACCGGATACAACCCCGACGTCGGACAGAATTGTCTCTGATTGAGTTCCAACTCTTGGGTTCCCTCTAGTGGCCGCTCTCTGCACTACGTCATAGATGTCTATGAACATAGGACCGAAGTCCACACATGTGCTGAGGTGCACTCGTTATGAGTGACTAGTTGGCCGGGATCCGACGGAATAAGCGCCGTCTTAAATTACTTCGTGATTTACGCATATCATATATTATTTCAATGTACCGAAGTACATATGATATTTCCATGCAGATATTCTGCGTCATCATACGATGAAAGAGCAGAATATCTGCATGGAAATATCATATGTACTTCGGTACATTGAAATAATATATTCTGTGTTTATGTTACGGTTAATTTTAATTGTGAATGAGCCTTTACTGTCACCGACGTAGCTGAGACGGTAACTCGTTTGCCTGTTGGTCCGGAGTTGCGTTCGGGTGTGGGTTCGATTCCCGCTTGAGCTGTTTACACTGCTCCGTCGCGTCGATATAGGAGAAAGCCAATGTCTTCCTAGACATAACACGCGGACCAAGTCCCCTGCAAACGGTAAGCGTCACGGCTAGGTACAGCATGAAAATCCAGAAATATTATGGACAGTGGAAAAAATCGATCATGCGAGAATGGGTACTTAAGTTGTTAATTCATTATAAAAAGAGGAATCTGATACAACGTCAATACAAATTAAATTAATTTCCTACAATATAACTATCTGTAAAATACAATATACAATACAATCCGTCCAAATCTTGGATTTCAAATATCGGCATCCTAATCAATTCAAATGAATAAAAAAGAAATGTAAATTAATGTTAAAAAATACATAATGAAATTAAAAAAAATAATATTCTACGACAAGATGTGGTAGCTATCAAAACGATAAAAATTTCTTGAAAATAAATAATAAACAGTGATATATTATAAAATGAATAGAGATGCTGATTGATGATGTTCAATGAAGATTTTAAAATGGTTGATGCAATTGTCTGAAGAGTCTTTTCAGGAACCTTTAATTTTCTGGGGATCTCCAATGTAAATTTGGGAATTGTTCCTCGCGCACCAAACATAAGTCTAATGACATTCCAACCTTGAATATTATATTTATGACTGAGATCATCACAGCATGGAAGGTAAATAACGCGTTTCTCTTCATGTACCTGCTTTGGTTGATCTTCATTAATTTGGAACCTTACAGTGGGGTCAAGAATGAGAGCAGTTTTTTTTATCTCGGTCAATTATTATGATGTCAGCACGCCGTGTAGATCCTTCCGTAGAAAGACATTGAACTTCCTCATATACTTCGTATTCACCATGTTCCCTTAATCTGTTAGCAATTATTGAGCGGACTGTGTTATGTCTGTCAATTCGCAGTAATTCGCCCTGAGGGCAGAAACCTAGCACGTGAATGAATGAATGAATGAGTGAGGGAATGAATGAATGAATAAGTGAGGGAATGAATGAATGAGTGAGGGAATGAATGAATGAGTGAGGGAATGAATGAATAAGTGAGGGAATGAATGAATGAGTGAGGGAATGAATGAGTGAGGGAATGAATGAATGAGTGAGGGAATGAATGAATGAATGAGTGAGGGAATGAATGAATGAATTAATGAGTGAGGGAATGAATGAATGGATGAATGAATGAGTGAGGGAATGAATGGATGAATGAGTGAATGAATGAGTGAGGGAATGAATGGATGAATGAGTGAATGAATGAGTGAGGGAATGAATGAATAAATGAATGAATGAGGGAATGAATGAATGAATGAGTGAGGGAATGAATGAATGAATGAATGAATGAGTGAGGGAATGAATGGATGAATGAATGAGTGAGGGAATGAATGAATGGATGAATGAATGAGTGAGGGAATGAATGAATGGATGAATGAATGAGTGAGGGAATGAATGAATGGATGAATGAATGAGTGAGGGAATGAATGAATGAATAAATGGATGAATGAGTGAATGAATGAGTGAGGGAATGAATGAATGAGTGAGGGAATGAATGAATAAATGAATGAATGAGGGAATGAATGAATGAGGGAATGAGGGAATGAATGAATGAGTGAGGGAATGAATGAATGAGTGAGGGAATGAATGAATGAGTGAGTGAGGGAATGAATGAATGAGTGAGGGAATGAATGAATGAGTGAGGGAATGAATGAATGAGTGAGTGAGGGAATGAATGGATGAATGAATGAGTGAGGGAATGAATGGATGAATGAATGAGTGAGGGAATGAATGGATGAATGAATGAGTGAGGGAATGAATGGATGAATGAATGAGTGAGGGAATGAATGGATGAATGAATGAGTGAGGGAATGAATGAATGGATGAATGAATGAGTGAGGGAATGAATGAATGAATGGATGAATGAGTGAGGGAATGAATGAATGAGTGAGTGAATGAATGAATGAGTGAGGGAATGAATGAATGGATGAATGAGGGAATGAATGAGTGAGGGAATGAATGAGTGAGGGACTGAATGAGTGAGGGAATGGATGAATGAGTGAGGGAATGAATGAATGAGTGAGGGAATGAATGAATGGATGGGTGAATGAGTGAGGGAATGAATGAATGGATGAATGAATGAGTGAGGGAATGAATGAATGGATGAATGAATGAGTGAGGGAATGAATGAATGAGTGAGGGAATGAATGAATGGATGAATGAATGAGTGAGGGAATGAATGAATGAATGAGTGAGGGACTGAATGAATGGATGAATGAATGAGTGAGGGAATGAATGAATGAGTGAGGGAATGAATGAATGAATGGATGAATGAGTGAGGGAATGAATGAGTGGGTGAGTGAATGAATGAATGAGTGAGGGAATGAATGAATGGATGAATGAATGAATGAATGAGGGAATGAATGAGTGAGGGAATGAATGAGGGAATGAATGAGTGAGGGAATGAATGAGTGAGGGAATGAATGAATGGATGAATGAGTGAGGGAATGAATGAATGAATAAATAAATGATTAAATAAAGAAATAATAAAAAATAAAGAAACGAATAAAAGAAATAAATAGATAAATAAAAAATAAACAAATATTATTGCCTTAAACTCTGCAGCAAGATCCTTAATATTTGCGCCGTTTTCAAGACGTTGAATAATATTTTTACTTCATGGGAAGCACTCGGACGTGAACACGTTTGTGACATGATACCTTACCGGTATGCGGAGGGCTTGGATTCTCGTCACAACAGACCACTTCGTACTATTTTTTGTTTTCTCTAGACCCAAACGCATTCTACAGTGCAGACTACCTGGTCGAGTTTTTCCTGACGTTTTCCCAACAGTAAGGCGAATGTCGGGTAATCTATTGCGAATCCTCGGCCTCATCTCACCAAATGCCATCTCGCTCTCTCTAAATCCCATCAACGCTAACTAACCAAGTAATTGATAGAGCATCGTTAAATGACCAAGTAGAAGAAAGAGATTTACTATGCTTTCAATTAATTAACATTGCACCGGATACTCTACAGCTTTTCTATCGAGGATTCTGTTGTCGTTAGGAAGGTCACTTTTTTCCGGTAGCCTTGCATTTCATCTTGAAAACATGTGGCGATCTTATTGTGGATCCGGTCACATCACTACTATACCATGTAATGCCGATGCCTTTATCTTCTTCTTGTGCTCCTAGCTGGTGTTTCACGAACACATTTACGGGGATACCGCCGTTGATCGTAATGATTGAATGGACGAAGCGAAAAAACATTTTTCAGTCTGTTTCAAGTAGCTTCCTATTAAAGTTTGAAAATTTTTAAAAGAATCTAAGAAATATTTTGTCAATTAACTGTTTACGTGTAATTTATTTAGCATTATTTCAGTCTATATTTATGTGTGGTATTATAGGTTGGGGTGGAACTTACAAATCCAACCTTTATCCGTTAATTTTACTACAGAAAAATGTATTAAACATTTGTTTATGCTCGACCATGCCGAAATGTAGTAATTATACACCTGGTAGCAGTCCTTTAATGCATGTCATTACAGTACACCTATTCATTAAAGTTCAGGTTTTCGATTATTCTCGGATATGCAATCGAAAGACGAGGGAAACGTCACGGAGGCTGGAAATCCAATACTGTCGCAGAAGGTTATGTTCTGTTACTATAATAATTAGCGTTAATTGTAAATAATATTCAAATAAATTCAACTTGTCATCTCGTTTTTCAGTTCTAAATCAATTTCCAGATTATAAATTCTCTGCATTACATCAAGGTCAATGACATTATTGTTCCTCGGAAAAAATCAATACTTTCGCGTCTGCGCACATCTCACAATTCAAGAGCTATGAACAAGGCCACTTCCGATCTTCTGTCAGATACAAATAACATGTATACTTCTGAATAATTTAAAGTTAGAAGTATGGTCGAGCATAAAAAGTCGTATGAAACTTGCCTATAATGGTAATTAAGACGCTCGTATGAAAATTATGAAACTCGCTTGCGCTCGTTTCATAAACAAACATACTTGCTTCTTAATTACTATCATTATAGGCTCGTTGCATAATGTACTATTAAAGAAGCAGAAAGATTACTCAACTGAATTCTTGTTTAAACATTCAAAGTTTTCAACATTAAACAAAATGTATTATTTTATTTTATTAAAATATTTTCATAGAAATTTTAATAACTTTGAGAGGTATATACATAAATATAGAACTAAAAATATGAATTCTCTGCGTTTGTCTGAACCAAAATTTAAGACCAATGCAGCTTTTTATCATAGCATGAGTCAAGGTCCCAGATTATTAAACAAATTTTATTCCAATAATATTTCAACTACGAATACTCTCCAAATTAATAAAGAAATACAAAAATTTGTATTGGATTTATAGTTTGGGTTTAAACATGTTAAACACTATTTAATCTGTATTCACTCTCAATTTTAATTTTATTTTTGTCTGTATTGGAATCCCCTCCTGAGCACGAGTCTTACTCATTCAGGAGTGGGCTAGTTTACTTTTTATTGTACAGGGACATCACTTTATTTTTACCAACATTTTTAACATTAACCTGGCTATACTCGGAAACACTGTTACCCCCCCTTCCATTACAGGAGTGTGATGTTACTAGTGCAATATGTAAACAAATCATTTTACTAGGTATAGGAGGAGAGAAAAGTAGTGTATCCATTTATGTTGTAGGGAAATACGATATTACGATTTTCAGTTTGATCACCACTTTTACGGAATTTATCAAAATACAGCAGAGTAGTAACATTTTTTTTTCAAAAACTCAACTTTCCAGGCGGCTATGTTCGTTATGTAATGTCTACTTTATTTAGCATATTAATTATTGATGTTAACATACAATATAGAGAGTGCATTTAAATTGAGGGAGTCATAAGTAAAGGGCTGTAAGTGCACTTAAGTTACTTTCGAGAAAATGGGGTTTAAATATTTAAGCTTTCGTAAAATCGGTGAAATTTTTATTTAAATTTTAATATGTGATGCGATTAAAATATCCCTTTGCCACTAAAATTTTAGATATTTTAGATTACACTGGATGCACTTAACTCATGTTGTTACAAATGTCACTAGCATTCATTTGCTTCTAGCCACCTCAATTCAAAATAAGCTAATCTGAATTTTTAAACAAGTTGCTGAAAATGGTTGCCGTTCATTATAATGCAGGCTTCAATTCTTTACGCATATTATTAAAAACATTTTGAAGCATATTCTATGAAATTGAATTTATCGTTTCTTGAATATAATTTTTTAGTACGATATTATTAATATAGGTTCTTTCTTCTATAGAAAACGCAACCATATTTCTGAAACACACTATACACTGCAGTATTTACTTCACTGCTTGAAGACTTCCAATGCAACAGCAGCCTTAAGTTTGTGTGTCTGACGGGAGCAAGGACATTAGTGAAGGGGTGGGAGTGAAGTACATTCAGAAATGCAGGTACAATAAAAATGCAAGTAAAAATAAAATGATGTCTCTGTATTTATTAACTTGTATTCATTTCAAACTTGCTAGCAATAAAAAATAAAATAAATAAGTAAATCCAGTTACGTTTCCATTAAATAAATTACATTCTTTCTTTTGCGTAGCCTATAGTTGCATTCCAGCTGCAAGATCTGTCATTTGCAAATACTGTAGCGGAGTTTCTTGGTCAGTTTATTGCTCCGCGGGCTTGGCAATAACGTCACGATATTATTCAAGGACTTTTCTTGGCTGAGTGCCGCGCATTCCACCGGATATTCTTTGTTTTTCACTCTTTAAATTTCAGTCTCTGTATGGATTCCTAATAGAGAAAGTTATTATGGCAGTAGAAGTGTCAAGAGCTTGTATAAAATTGGGATGCAAATATTCCTCAACCACGAAACTGTGATATATGGATGAATGTTTTTACGAATTTAGTTGTGGACCCTTGAGTGTTGTATTTGCGGCAAAATCATTAAATTTAATAATAATAATAATAATAATAATAATAATAATAATGATAATAATAATAATAATGGTTTAACCTGGCAGAGATAAGGCCATACGGCCTTCTCTAACACTCAACCGGGAGTAAAACTGCGTTACAAAAAACACTACAAATTTACAAAGTACACTACAATTTTACACACAAAACTGAATAAGATAATAATAATAAAATGTAAACAACAAGTAAGTAGAAATCAGACATAATATATAACATACAGAAAGAAAGAAAAAAGCATAATAAAATGTGAACAGCAGGTCAAAATAAATGAGACATACAAAGTATAAAGTATAAAAAAAGACAATTATTGATAATAATAATAATAATAATAATAATAATAATAATAATAATGATGATTTATTTAACCTGGCAGAGTTAAGGCCATACAGCCTTCTCTAACACTCAACCGGGAGTTAAACTGCGTTACAAAAAACACTACAAATTTACAAAGTACACTACAATTTTACACACAAAACTGAATAAGATAATAATAATAAAATGTAAACAACAAGTAAGTAGAAATCAGACATAATATATAACATACAGAAAGAAAGAAAAAAGCATAATAAAATGTGAACAGCAGGTCAAAATAAATGAGACATACAAAGTATAAAGTATAAAAAAATACAATTATTGATAATAATAATAATAATAATAATAATAATAATAGTAATAATAATGATGATTTATTTAACCTGGCAGAGTTAAGGCCATACAGCCTTCTCTAACACTCAACCGGGAGTAAAACTGCGTTACAAAAAACACTACAAATTTACAAAGTACACTACAATTTTACACACAAAACTGAATAAGATAATAATAATAAAATGTAAACAACAAGTAAGTAGAAATCAGACATAATATATAACATACAGAAAGAAAGAAAAAAGCATAATAAAATGTGAACAGCAGGTCAAAATATAAAGCATAAAAAAAAGACAATTATTGATAATAATAATAATAATAATAATAATAATAATAATAATGATAAAAAATCAGAATAGTAATAATAATGATAATGATAATAATAATAATAATAATAATAATAGTAATAATAAAATAGTGCAGTACAAAGCATACAATGAATACAATATTTTTAAGTACACACAGTAAGGAAAATTATGATTATATATAGCTCAAGTTATCACATTATAGATATACCATTATCGGAAAATATGAAAACAAAAATATAAAATAAGTTAAATATCGCTAGAAAAAAAAAGTGAATACGTGGAAACATGCAATACAACACTTGTCATAATAGTAAGTTAGTTTGGCTTTACAGTAATTAAAGAATTTGCATTCTTTTTATTAAGAAAATATGAGAAATAATGCGTCGGAAAAAGCCCAATAACTCCGCCAAGGTCAGGATAAGCGGGTGGGTCTTGTGGTTTACAGCTGCGCTCGTCTGAGAGTTTGAATACTTTAGCACTCATTAGGTATCTGGTTTGATTTTTTTCGGAGGTATTTCAAGCTGTGAGGCGATTGTGTGGTGATCCTGTGGCTAATCCGCGTCATATCGCCAAATGCCATCTCGCTATTACCAATTACATTCTGAATTTCAGGTTCAAATTGATTTTGATTTGTAATTCTGTGTCAGGTATCAGGACTAGAAACATTTCTTCCCATCAAAATCACTTCATCAACATTTATGCTAACACGTTAAATTTGCTGTGTCCTAGATAAAAATCCTGTGTTATTATAATCAGGTTTATTAATTAAAATGAAGAATGTGTAGTCATGGAAACATATGAAAATAAACGATGTTAAAACAAAAGATAGTGATATATAGAGGAAATGTGCTTGACAAAAGAAGGCGCTCCACCCCCTAGTCTAGTCTTACGCTCTTTATGACATGAACGTAGCAAAGCCTTTCCATTCCATTATCGTGAGTTCATAGCTTTATACTGCATATCCTCATACAATATGTAATTAAATACAAATGAAAGATGTAGAGCCTTCTTTTGTGTATAATGTTCGTTATTATTATTATTATTACTATTATTATTATCGTACTATTGTTGTAGTTTATCTCCTCTATTATTTATAATATACATGAATCACATTATTAAGGAATGGAGATTGAAACCACATGGAAGTATACCGGTAAGTCGTTTGTCCCAAATAGATACCTTATTATTTGCTGATGATATTGTGCTTATGGCAACTTCAGAAGATAATTTACAACGTTTGGTTTACAACTTTAATCAAATGGCAGAAAGTTTCAATATGGAAATTTCAACTGACAAATCTAAAGTGATGGCTTTTTTAGGAAAGGAACCAGTCCGTAGCAAAATTTGCATCAATAATAAGACCATCGAACAAGTCAAAAATTTTAGTTATCTCGGTTACCAAATTTCACATGAAGAAGAAAAGGATTTGAATGAGAAAAATATTAAATTCAACAGAGCAATGGGGATAATTAATCAGATATTCAAACTAACCTTAGTACAAAAACACACGCGCACCAGAATTTATAAATCATTGGCCAGACCAATATTCTGTTTTGGTAGTGAAGCTTGGACGATTCACAAAGATTAACGGCGGCAGAAATGAGATTTATGCGTCGTACAGCGGGATACACGAGAATGGATCACATTAGAAATTTTGACATAATGAAAGAACTGCAGATTGAACCGATTACGGAATACCTACAGAAATACAGACAAAACTGGTGATCACATGTCATCAGAATGCCTCGTTCTAGAATTCCACGCCAGGTTTTAAATTACCATCCTGTGGGCAAGAGATCCTTGGGCAGACCGTTCAAGCGTTGGCAAGAGAACGTAAGGGGCACTAGGCCCAATACATGCAAGGATGATGATGATGATTATTATTATTATTGTACAAATAATGGAAAATGTATTCCTGTTTCGATGTTTGAAGGCGAGGTTGAAACAATTAATTCACTGTCTGCAATTTCAAGTATGGAAATTCATAAATTGCACTTTTAATTTGTTTAATGTATCTGTCGTAATACTTGAAATAATTTTACAACTAATTGTAATTACTGTTGAAAATATTACAATTGTAATTAAAATGCCGCACTCATATGTGGACGGAAGGCATGAGACTTTAGGAATAGCGCTCAGTGTTACTAGAGCTATTGAACGGGAGCTTAACTTGGCATTGGACATTGATAATACATGGAAAGGGGTGTGTACCCGGGCTGGTAGTACAACGGTGCGTCTATAACTCGGGTGTAATCCCTCTTCCACCCCTGCACACCCCACCCTCCTCACCATAGTACTAGTAGTAATTTTCCGCAACGTCCGTCCTCGATAATGTAACCAATACAATACATACATACCCACCCACCCACTCTCCGTCCCCGACCACCATAATTAACACACAACAGCGGTCTTCACTGTCTGGAATCAATGGGGATGTTAATGGGGAGGAGCCGGCTCTCTGGCTTTTCCAGCGAATGAACGAGAAAATAAAATCGGCTTTCGAAATTGTTGATGGCGACAACGAATTTGGATGTCGACGGGTTGGTAATTCGTGATTGGAGATATTTTCGGTTGGCTTATTTGAAATTAAAAGGTGCCAACTGTGTGTGTGTGTATTTCCCCCACCTCGGGTTCCCTTCATGCTGACGCAACTTGTTTATGTATTGTTGGGTTTAACTCTTTCCTTCAGTCTCATTGCAAGATTTCCTGTTAAACTACCGGTTACAGTTTGTCATACTCAATATCTGTGGAGTCCACAATAGATTACCCATTAAACTACCGGTTACAGCTTGTCATACTCAATATCTGTGGAGTCCACAATAGATTACCTATTAAACTACCGGTTACAGTTTGTCATACTCAATATCTGTGGAGCCCACAATAGATTTCCTATTAAACTACTGGTTACAGTTTGTCATACTCAATAAATGTAGATCCCACAATAGATTTCCTATTAAACTACCGGTTACAGTTTGTCATACTCAATAAATGTAGAGCCCACAACAGATTTCCTATTAAACTACCGGTTACAGTTTGTCATACTCAATATCTGTGGAGCCCACAATAGATTTCCTATTAAACTACCAGTTACAGTTTGTCATACTCAATAAATGCAGAGCCCACAATAGATTTCCTATTAAACTACCGGTTACAGTTTGTCATACTCAATAAATGTAGAGCCCACAATAGATTTCCTATTAAACTACCGGTTACAGTTTGTCATACTCAATATCTGTGGAGCCCACAATAGATTTCCTATTAAACTACCAGTTACAGTTTGTCATACTCAATAAATGCAGAGCCCACAATAGATTTCCTATTAAACTACCGGTTACAGTTTGTCATACTCAATAAATGTAGAGCCCACAATAGATTTCCTATTAAACTACCGGTTACAGTTTGTCATACTCAATATCTGTGGAGCCCACAATAGATTTCCTATTAAACTACCAGTTACAGTTTGTCATACTCAATAAATGCAGAGCCCACAATAGATTTCCTATTAAACTACCGGTTACAGTTTGTCATACTCAATAAATGTGGAGCCCACAATAGATTTCCTATTAAACTACCGGTTACAGTTTGTCATACTCAATAAATGTAGAGCCCACAATAGATTTCCTATTAAACTACCGGTTACAGTTTGTCATACTCAATATCTGTGGAGCCCACAATAGATTTCCTATTAAACTACCGGTTACAGTTTGTCATACTCAATAAATGTAGAGCCCACAATAGATTTCCTATTAAACTACCGGTTACAGTTTGTCATACTCAATATCTGTGGAGCCCACAATAGATTTCCTATTAAACTACCAGTTACAGTTTGTCATACTCAATAAATGCAGAGCCCACAATAGATTTCCTATTAAACTACCGGTTACAGTTTGTCATACTCAATAAATGTGGAGCCCACAATAGATTTCCTATTAAACTACCATTTACAGTTTGTCATACTCAATAAATGCAGAGCCCACAATAGATTTCCTATTAAACTACCGGTTACAGTTTGTCATACTCAATAAATGTAGAGCCCACAATAGATTTCCTATTAAACTACCAGTTACAGTTTGTCATACTCAATAAATGTAGAGCCCACAATAGATTTTCTATTAAACTACCGGTTACAGTTTGTCATACTCAATATCTGTGGAGCCCACAATAGATTTCCTATTAAACTACCAGTTACAGTTTGTCATACTCAATAAATGCAGAGCCCACAATAGATTTCCTATTAAACTACCGGTTACAGTTTGTCATACTCAATAAATGTGGAGCCCACAATAGATTTCCTATTAAACTACCAGTTACAGTTTGTCATACTCAATAAATGCAGAGCCCACAATAGATTTCCTATTAAACTACCGGTTACAGTTTGTCATACTCAATAAATGTAGAGCCCACAATAGATTTCCTATTAAACTACCGGTTACAGTTTGTCATACTCAATAAATGTAGAGCCCACAATAGATTTCCTATTAAACTACCAGTTACAGTTTGTCATACTCAATAAATGCAGAGCCCACAATAGATTTCCTATTAAACTACCGGTTACAGTTTGTCATACTCAATAAATGTGGAGCCCACAATAGATTTCCTATTAAACTACCAGTTACAGTTTGTCATACTCAATAAATGCAGAGCCCACAATAGATTTCCTATTAAACTACCGGTTACAGTTTGTCATACTCAATAAATGTAGAGCCCACAATAGATTTCCTATTAAACTACCGGTTACAGTTTGTCATACTCAATAAATGTAGAGCCCACAATAGATTTCCTATTAAACTACCAGTTACAGTTTGTCATACTCAATAAATGCAGAGCCCACAATAGATTTCCTATTAAACTACCGGTTACAGTTTGTCATACTCAATATCTGTAGAGCCCACAACAGATTTTCCATGAAACTACCGGTCACAGTTTGTCATACTCAATATCTGTAGAGCCCACAACAGATTTGCTACTAAACTACCGGTTACAGTTTGTCATACTCAATATCTGTAGAGCCCACAACAGATTTTCCATGAAACTACCGGTCACAGTTTGTCATACTCAATATCTGTAGAGCCCACAACAGATTTGCTACTAAACTACCGGTTACAGATTGTCATACTCAATATCTGTAGAGCTCACAACAGATTCCCTATTAAAAACTACCGGTTACAGTTTGTCATACTGAATATCTATAGAGCCCACAACAGATTATGATTATGGCGGCGATGATTTTAGGTCTACTGGTATTGTATCAAATCTTCCTGTCTCTGCATGCCGTTAATTTTTGTACGCCACAGTTCCCACAGGGTTTGTAGATGAAACAACCTGAATTGTGACAGAGTACTGTACTTGATTAGCGAACTGTTTATCGAGGAGGTAAATGAAGGACAGGTTAATTATTTCAAATTTAATTGAATAATTCAAGTGGAAATGTAGTTTAATTCCTGGCATGCCTTCGGTGAATTCTGTTAATTGAATAACAACAACGAATGGTATGCGAAATATTCCTCCCTGCGAAATTAACGTACAACTTCTTCATAAAATAATAATGGGAGTTATATTTGTAGCAATGAAACCGTGGAACTCGGTCGTGACGTTAATGAAAATGCAGCGAATTGCGGTGCAGATGACGATCGGATCGGAGGTACGGGCACAAGACTAGGATTTGTAGAGCATGCGGAGTTGAAGAAATTGTGAAAGTGAGACAAATGAGTTCTGCAGAAATTTGAACGTTATGAAAAGTTGTAATGCAGACTGGAACAGAGAGAATTGTAAATGGTGAAATCACAATGAAAAGTGGTCTAGGATAGAGTCGACGCATTACAAAAGAGGGAAAGAATAGATCAGTGAAAATTTTTGAAGAAAATAATAAGTATATAAGAATGGCTCGAAAGATAGAGAATTCAATTCATCCAGAACAACTATTTTGTTTGTTTTTGTTTTGTTTATTTTCTTTTGTTTGAAATCTGTATTACAACAGTAGCTACATGTAATATGTCATACACAAAATAAAATTACTAATAGAAAAAGAATTTGCAAGAAGTGAGGAATGGGTGAAAAACGGAGAAAGGGAGAGACAGAGAGTAAGATATGAATCACCACTAATGTAATACTTAAGAGGAGAGGATGGCTCAATTTGATTTTTTTTACTAATCCATTGATGCACTTAATTCGTTTTTTTTTAATGTATAAATATCATTTCTGCAACAACTCAATATTCGAGATAAATTTTTGAAAAAAAAAAAAAAAAATAGACCGCAAATTTTGAAATCTATACTAATAATAAATCTGTAGCCGAAATTTTTCTGGTAATTTTCGATTTTAAAAAAATAATTGGTCCTAACATATATAATTAACCACTCTGAAACTGAAAATCGCTTTTTTGAAATTTTTGTTTGTATATCTGTCTGTCTGTATGTTTGTTACCTTTTCACGCGATAATGGCTGAACGGATTTCGATGAAAATTGGAATATAAATTAAGTTCGTTGTAACTTAGATTTTAGGCTATATGGCATTCAAAATACATGATTTAAAAGGGGGGTTATAAGGGGGCCTGAATTAAATAAATCGAAATATCTCGCTTATTATTGATTATTATGAAAAATGCTACATAACAAAAATTTCTTTAAAAATCATTTCCGATAAGTTTTAGTCTTTGAAAAATTTTGATAGGACTGATATTTAATGAGATAAAAGAGTTTTAAAATTAAAATAACTGCCATCTAAGGCCGTGTAATGAAATAAACAAATGACTTCGTCTATAAGGGGCCTTGGTCAACAACAATCGAAAGCTATGAATCATAGCCTACAGAAAATGTTTCTGTGTTCGTATGAAGCAATATCGGAAGCTAAATTAACCGAATTGTATAATTAATTATTAATTCACCATTGGAAAGTGTAGTTTCTCTGTATGGACATAATGCTATAATGTTATTACAGTAACTTCTGAGTGAATTGAGGACAGGTAAGATTAAAATAGCTTCTTATGCACAGAAAACTTGATAGGTTATTCTGTGTATTAGTTTCCTGTATTTCTTAAAATAATGTTTATCTCAGAGAATTAACGACCAACGAGAGTGTATTGATTTAGTATGCAGTAATAATACGTTAGCTTAGCATTTCATTATTTTATAATCCAAATTTTAACTATGCTTAATTGAATCGAGCTAAAATACATAAAATACATATGCATTAAATGCAATGCAAAAAATTTGGGTAATGAGCCAAGCAGATTAAGTTGCGCTGTTGTAAAAGCTGTTCCTCCTGAGATTCAAGAGCGCCCACAACAAATTGAAAACTTACTTATCGGGGTACATCCGTTATCAACACACTTTTTATATAATATGATATAATATAATATAATATAATATAATATAATATAATATAATATAATATAATATAATATAATATAATATAATACAGGGTGCGTCAGAAAGAACGGATGGATTTCACATGGCAAGAAAATTGTGAAGATTCATCAAATCAAAAATTTATTGTTATCAACATATTCACCAATATATGCAGTTTATTTATGGAAAACAACATTATCCATATGATGTCCTTGGCTTTCAATACAGGCATCGAGGCGTTTTCTGATGTTCGCCATCACTTTCACAGTCATAGCTGGTGCAATTGCCACGATTTCTTCACGAATCGCTGTCTTCAGTTCGTCCAGTGTATGTGATCGATGTTTACAAACTTACGCCTTCAAATGGTCCCAAAGAAAGAAGTCGCAGGGCGCGAGATCTTACCGTAGCCTCGGACAATCTCAGTGCAATAGAATTTCGTCCAGATGATTTCTTCTTTAATGTTGAACCTGTGATACGAAATGAAGCCACCCACCGCAAAATTGTATTCCGAGTTGGAATCCTAGCGTGACATCCGATGTCGAAATGAGTCCTGAGTGGCGATCACAGACTCTTCATTTTTCAAAAATGTCTCTACGATGAAAGCACGTTGTACACCAGACCAACACCATGTTCTCAACTGAAACTGCATTCTATGGCTGACCCAACAGTCGTGGTCCCCCTCACTATATCTCTCTCCTCGTTGCGTATCGATAGTTTGAAATCCATCCGTTCTTTCTGACGCACCTTTTATAATATAATATAATATATAATATAATATAATATAATATAATATATAATGTAATGTAATGTAATGTAATGTAATATAATGTAATATAATATAAGTTATTTAAGTTATTTGAAGGGTTCAGAACCATAGTGGGCCAAGCGCCATTTACTGAATACGTAGAAAACAAGAGTTAACATTAAGTTATTACCATAATTCATTGAAAACATATAACAAGTAAAATAAAGTATACACATTAAATGTAAATGATATCAATGTTCATTGTACTATGGATACATGTAATAAAAATTAAGAAACATGTTAAAGGAATTGTCATTGCACCAAATGAGTGCTCTGTGGACCAAAATGATTCCATTTTAATTAGGCCTAT
>NC_091133.1:132403305-132525805 GCF_040183065.1 Periplaneta americana | reverse complement strand
TTCAATATTGAATCATATTTTCGCACATGTACTGTCCGTTTGCCTACGTCGCATCCCGATTTCCCCCACCTGCTTCTGCTCGCCCCTCTGTAAAAGCTGGGTTGTCTTAGCTCTTTTCTGAAAACATTAATTTCTCTTAGGAATTGGACGTTTACGTAATATTATACAGCTGTTTAATTTAACTTAAATAAAAGGGCCTCTTTAAATAATTAACTGTCACGTGATTTCCTCCCTTTCTACAATCCTACGGCATAACCACTTGGACGGACAGTAGATAGCATGTCTGAGTAATTTTATATTTTCGGGTCGGGCAGAAGTGAAGAGTGAATCCACAGTACGCAGAGTAGGTACAGAATTATTTCAACATGAGTTACTAGTACGAAGGACGAAACTGGCAATTGGAATTAGATGCAATAGTCTATAGTGCGATAATATGCACAAAAGAACTGAAGCCTGTATCGAAATGAACGGCCACCATTTTCAAAATTGTGTTTAAATATTCATATTATGATGATTTTTCAATTTAACTTCTTTCTCTATATTGTACGCTAATGTGCTGTAGACAGTATAATGTACACTGCATAATGAATACGTTCGCATGGATAACTCACTTCGTGAGTAAAAACACTTATTCTTAATACAGTACTGTTCTTTGATTAAAGAAAAACCTAATGAAAATTATCAAACTCAAAATCGCGATATTTCGTAGTTTACGTAAATGGATGAACTACTTTTCTTCCATCCTATACCTAGTAGAGTGATTTGTGTTTTACGCCAGTATCATCGAACTCCAGTCTTGGAGGGGGGGAGCAAGCGGTGTTTCCGGTTCTCTAAAGGTATAGACAGGTTAATATTAAAAAGTTAGTAAAAATAAAATTATGTCCCCGTATAAGATAATACTCTCATTTATACTCTATATGCAGTGATTGCAATAACAAGACTATTATCTGCAACGCATCAAGGCCTAACAAATGTAGCCAAGAGCAGGACCCACTCAAAGTTATGTTTATTATTGTTCATGATTATGAAGGCGTATTAATGACTCAGTCTGTTCCAGTTGGAACGCTCGTGGATGCTGCATATTGCAGTCACTTTTTGGAACTCCATTTACGACTAGCAATGCGCAGAAAACGCCGATATCTCTTGAATATCAACACATTCTCCTGCACGATGGTGCTCGTTGTCACGTGGCTGCCAAGTGGATAATTTACTTAACAGGTGGAACTGGGAAATTCTAAAACATCCTCCGTATTCTCCTGTTACAATACACTATTGTTTAAGAGAATTTCTAAACGAGAAGGTTTCATAAGACACTTTAATAATCATCTAGAGAGAAAATCCAGAAAGGGAAAGCTGCCCTATAACAAGGGGTAATGTTTGGTTACAGCCACGTAATTAATTTCTTTGTTTATGTACAAAAAACAATATTTCTACATAGTCAAGTTTTTTTCGTTGCTTTTAGCAGCCATCCCTCTAATCGAATTATGTATTTATTCATTTATAAAATTGTACAAATGGTGATTTACAATTAACAAAGAGGAATTTAAAATTTGTATAGATATATTCTGGAGAATTGATGTATTAACACAGTCTAGTATATACAGCCACGAAGGTTGTGAGGGTGCTAGGAACAATAGACTGTGCCGGTACAATTTCGCATTGTCTGTAATGAGGCGATATTAGCGATCCTAGTTGTTAGCAATTATCTATGGATGCATATTTATTACGTACTAAGCTTCGTGACTGTATATATATAAATAATTTAATTTAATTTAATTTCTTCCTGTAACCACTACAGGTTGCCATCGACAAAGAGTACCATGATACAATAGAGTAAAAGCCTTGAGGCTTAGTGATAAATGTTGTTAGAGTGAAAAATAAACAATTTGAATTATATTGAAACACATGATGTTAAACGAAGTAACGTCAAGGAGATGCGAATTAGTCATGGTCCGATGCCTGAAAATAGCTATTGAGCCTTTGATTGTTGCAATTGTTAGATCTCTTAAAATACTTTTATGCAGGCCAAAAGATTTACAGAAGTCGACTAGGAACCGGGGTATGGTCCCACGGGCTCCTATCATTAGTCCCGTAATGACGATGGATTCCAGATGGTATTTGTCCTTATAAAAACTGATGGAAGGTTCATATATATTCCTTTTTTCCTCGTGTACTTCTTCTGGCTGGTGTTCGTGCGATTCGAATCTCACAGTAGGGTCTATGATGTAACCTTCAAGAGAGGGAGGTTTAAATGCAATGATGTCGATTCTTCGGTTACTGCCCTCACTGGATATGCCGTGTACTTCTTCATATACTGAATAACCTTTGTTCCTTAAGGCAGTTGCTATTATAGATCTTACTGTATGATGCCGCGTATTTCGTAGAAGTTCACCGTGTGAACAGGCCCCCAGGACATGGGCAAGGGTTTCAACCTCCCTGTCGCAACGTCGACAGATGTTACTGCCCGAAGACCTGTCAGGTACACTACGCACAGCTGACACGTTCGCATTCATCTTGATTGCTTCCCTCCACTCACTACAGGAAAGATCCTTGTGATTCCGGATCCACTTATTGGCCGGGGTATATTGTTAGTATAAGAGCACGCCTTTGCCTTTATGTTTTTTCTGGCTCCAGTTCTCAAACGCTTTTTCTCATAATACTTGCCGTACCTTTCGCGTATCTACAGTGCAGTACTTGTCCAAAATATTTGCTGATTCGGTGATATTGAGTGCTGTGAGACTGGATGCAATTTCTTGGGATAATTTCCTTGTAGCATGTAGGAAGGAATTATTGGATTTAAGCAATATCTTACATGCGTTTATATTTTGTAAGTATAATTCCCTTGCTGAACAGAATAAACCTAATCCCTTGAATTTTGTGTCTGTATACAACATATCTGTAGGAAGGTCATTAGGCAGTTGCAGTATTTCTTTCAGCACACCCCTTATCATAATATCTGCATCCACTATGAATTTATTAGAAATTTTTAGGAGACACTGTCTGAAATGGATATATTAGACTAGGACAGATTGAGGTGTTAATGATGTTGTATTTTTGATCCGCTTGTAAGTATGGTGAAGAAATAAGCAATTCTACATTTGTTCTTAGTTTAGACAATATATATATATATATATATATATATATATATATATATATATTAGACTGTGGTATTAATATGAAATGTATGGAAAAAAATTACACTAAATTTTTAAATATTTTCACATGCTTCAAACAATAATTCAATCACCTTTCAGCGACTTTCAGGTATGTTGTATTTTTCTTCCAGATATTTGAAGCAAGGTTCATAGTGCCTCTTATTTTCACGATATACTTCTCTGCTACATGCATAACTTTTTTCAAAACGTACTGTTGGGTCGATAACAAAGCCAATATTCATTTTCCTGTGATGTCAGCCCGTTTGTTGGAACTTTCATCTGAGATACACGGTACTTCGTTATCAATTTCAAAATTTTCTAGGACATTTGGCGATGTTACTCCTTAGCATGTGCTATCTGTTATTTCTTAATAGCTCCCCTTTGGAACACAAACTAAGAATACGAGGGAGAGATATAGGCTAATAAAAAAAAAATATTAACTTTGAATAAGATCTGATTTGGGATATGATTTTTAGAGTGAATTTTTAAATTTTAGAGCTATTCCATAGTTTTACAGAGCTTGTTTTAGACGATTAAAAGCTAAAAATCCGAAGTTTGATGATAGTGATAATAATAACTATCGATATACGTGACTTTCTTTTTACATTCTAGAGTCGAAGGCATTTCGGAAGGCGGTAGTCTGCTAGCGTTTGCGTCGAGAGAGACAGATAGAGAGAGCAAGGCAGCGTACAACATTGCCACATCGTACTTCACGCGCACGTGCAATACAAATAGCGCAGGAGAGAATTTAAATTATCAAAAGACAATAATGACCTTAGCCGTTGATTACTGTAAGCATGACACCAAACAAACCCTCTTTCCTTCACTAACAATATTCTTTGCACGGTTCTCAATTCCACACCACACGGTTCTGCAGCCGTTTCTTGCATGTTGGCAACGTTGCAGCCACCATCGCCGGAAGCGTTCTGCTCGTCAACGTTTTTAAAATAATTATACACCTTAAACACTATTTTTCGCGCCTGCTTGTGCAATACTTGTCTTTTTACAGTCTCTTCTTCCATTTATTTATCTTACACACACACACAGTAAAAGTTAGTTTATGCTCGACCATGCCGAAATGTAGTAATTATACACCTGGTAGCAGACCTTTAATGCATGTCATTAAAGTACACCTACTCATTAAAGGTCAGGTCTTTCAGCCAATGACGACTCAGGTTATAACTGTCCAGCCAATGACAGGTCAGCTTTGTACCGTTATAAAACCGCAAGTATCGATTATTCTCGGATATGCAATCGAAAGAGAATTAGCGAAAAGTCACGGAGGCTGGAAATCCAATACTGTCGCAGAAGGTTATGTTCTGTTACTATAATAATTAGCGTTAATTGTAAATAATATTCAAATAAATTCAATTCGTCATCTCGTTTTTCAATGTCTAATTTAATTTCAATGTTATCTCTGTAGGTTCTTATGGCCTAGCAAGGTCAATGTGAACATCTGTTCCTCGGAAAAAATCAATACTTTCGCGTCTGCCAACATCTCACAACATACGGGACATTGGTCAAGGTCAGATACAAAGAAAATTAATAATATCAAGTTAGAAATATGGTCGAGCATAAAAAGTCGTATGAAACTCGCCTATAATGGTAATTAGGAAGCTCGTATGAAAATTATGAAACTCGCTTGCGCTCGTTTCATAAATATCCATTCTCGCTTCTTAATTACCTTCATTATAGGCTCGTTGTGTGGTGTAGTGGATACTCTTTTACTATCTTCGGGATTGTGGGTGGGGTCCTTGGACCCAAGGAGACGAAATAACGTAGAGTAGAATTTCTAAGTTGAGTAAATAAATGTAAGATGGTTTATTCTGGTATATAATCCTGATACGTCTGTTACAGGATCACAGACGTATCTCACACAAGCAATGATACAGAAAGACGTTATTTTACCCTTTACACGGATATTTATAGACTAACTCTCAAAGTCAGTCAAGGATTAGATCAAAGTACAATTCTGATGAAATAGTGTCAAAAGTTTCGTGGAGAGCTTTCCAGAGTGTTCTATCAATAGCTGATGCAACATACCGTCTCAGTATCATCATTGTCTGTGGTTCAGAGTTCGATAATACGCTGGAAGAATGATTGAATTTTGTAAGAATAAGTTGGCATAATATCACAGTTGCATAATGTACTATTTACTTATTCAATGTATTGAAACTCTCTCACGTGAACAAAGAACTCGGGAAGTACTTGTTACAGACTGATTCCGATTGGTTCTACTGTACCAGCTTGTGACGTCACATACCAGAAATGCTACGGCGCATATAGCAGCCGTTTGCCTTCCATACAGCCGTCTAGTCTAGTAATATAAAATGTTACAATATTGCGCTATATACCCAGTAAATACTGTATAAGTTATCACCATTCAATTGTATTTATTGTTCGTGTTTCTAGATTAGAGTAATTGTTTAACTTTAATAAACATACATGAAAGTGGCTCTTTATATACGCGATATTGATGTCTCTGTACCACAAAAATGCAGATTGCTGCATTTTTTGTCAATACAAACGCACTACGCTGACAATTCCTCTGGGCCGTCCAATCTATCGCCGGTTGTAGCCCGCATGCTAGCCTGCCTGTTTACTGATACGCGAATCCTGTGAAATCAGTTTTGAAACAACATCCCTGTGTATCTCGATCATATTAACAACTAAACCTTCTCTGACAGTAGATCTGTTACAAGCTGGATGTAAAACGCGTTCTCAATTATCATGACGTTAAGCCGTCCACATGACAAAATGTCTGTTGTGCTGTAGCTAGCTTACACGTTGACACGACCAGCGGGTGAAAAATGTGCCGGCGTGTTCTCTAACGTTTAATAATCACCCCAGTTTTGAAGTGTTTTAGTTTTCTATTTGTAAGTTAAACTGTAATGTATCTTGTATTCCCTGCGCTGTTTCGAACTGAGTGCAAATATGAATTATATTTCTGTCACTTTTTAAAACCTATCCTAATGGTTACAGTGCTTGCTTCTGTAATAAAGGTCCGTTGGTTCGGATCCTGGTGAGGACAATGGATTTGCACACGGGAATAGTCCTGGGAGCGCTTGTACTAATACAATATGTTGCACCATGAACCTAACCTCGGCTATGGTAATGATAATGATGTGAATGAATGATGGTAAATGAGTTCGAGGTCCAACGCCGAAAGTTACACAGCAATTCTGCTTCAGCAGGTTGAGGGAAAACTTCGGAAAAACCCTCAACCAAGAACCTTGTCGCAAGCAGGATTTGAACCCGTCTCCGCTCTCTTTGTTGGTTAAATATACCAACCGTTACTCCGCTAACAGCTTCATTATTTTGCTCATCCTAGCCGCTCGAGCCTTGCAAGGGTGCGGACCGTTCGACGACAAATCTATATACGAGACATTAGGTGCGGCGAGATATCTGATGATATATTAGTGCGGCGAGATATCGGACGAGATATTAGGTGCGGCGAGATATCGGATGATATATTAGTGCGGCGAGATATCGGACGAGATATTAGGTGCGGCGAGATATCGGACGAGATATTAGGTGCGGCGAGATATCGGATGATATATTAGTGCGGCGAGATATCGGACGAGATATTAGGTGCGGCGAGATATCGGACGAGATATTAGTGCGGCGAGATATCGGACGAGATATTAGTGCGGCGAGATATTAGTGCGGCGAGATATCGGACGAGATATTAGTGCGGCGAGATATCGGACGAGATATTAGTGCGGCGAGATATCGGACGAGATATTAGTGCGGCGAGATATCGGACGAGATATTAGTGCGGCGAGATATCGGACGAGATATTAGTGCGGCGAGATATCGGACGAGATATTAGTGCGGCGAGATATCGGACGAGATATTAGTGCGGCGAGGTATCGGACGAGATATTAGTGCGGCGAGATATCGGACGAGATATTAGTGCGGCGATATATCGGACGAGATATTAGTGCGGCGAGATATCGGACGAGATATTAGTGCGGCGAGATATCGGACGAGATATTAGTGCGGCGAGATATCGGTGCGGCGAGATATCGGACGAGATATTAGTGCGGCGAGATATCGGACGAGATATTAGTGTGGCGAGATATCGAACCAGATATTAGTGCTGCGAGATATCGGACGAGATATTAGTGCTGCGAGATATCGGACGAGATATTAGTGCGGCGGGATATCGGACGAGATATTAGTGCGGCGAGATATCGGACGAGATATTAGTGCAGCGAGATATCGGTGCGGCGAGATATCGGACGAGATATTAGTGCTGCGAGATATCGGACGAGATATTAGTGCTGCGAGATATCGGACGAGATATTAGTGCGGCGGGATATCGGACGAGATATTAGTGCGGCGGGATATCGGACGAGATATTAGTGCGGCGTGATATCGGACGAGATATTAGGTGCGGCGAGATATCGGACGAGATATTAGGTGCGGCGAGATATCGGACGAGATATTAGGTGCGGCGAGATATCGGACGAGATATTAGGTGCGGCGAGATATCGGACGAGATATTAGATGCGGCGAGATATCGGACGAGATATTAGGTGCGTCGAGATATCGGTCGAGATATTAGATGCAGTGAGTTATCGGATAAGATATTAGTTGAGGTGAGATAATATAGGCCTATTATAAATGCGGCGAGATATGAGATAGAATAGGTATAGCGAGTTATCAGATGAGGTGATAAATGCGATGAAGTGTGATATGAAATATTAGGCGAGGTGATATGGAATGAGATTTGAGGTGAGACAGATGAGCTGAGATATGATGACGATGATGATGATGATGATGATGATGATGATGATGATGATGATGTCAGGAGGAATAATTCCGCTTTGTCTATCATAAATCCGAAAAGTGCCTGGGCGTATAGGGACCACATGAGTGGTTACTTGTAAAAGATTTTCATACAACTTCGGATTCGCAGAAACACAACTTCAATTACGAACAATAAGGAAGATCAACTCCAGCAAGTTCGATTTGTCGTCGACTTGGCATGCAGACATCCTTATCCTCTTGGGAAAGCAGCGTCTTGTCATATACAAGTCACAGGGATGGTGTAGGCCTACATTATACTCCGAATCGTGCGTTTTAAGCTAGGAATGCAGCTTTCTTTGTATCAGGGTGAGAGGCAACGTGGAATCGAAACATTGGAGCCTAGTCACGCTCCGTTCCGACGGCACAGCCCACCTCGAGCTAGTTTGCTTGTTTATACTGCGCATGTACTCTTGTTATGTACGAATTATTTAGACGACGCTGCTAGAATTCCCAACTCTCCGACCGATTAAACCTACACACGATCTACATAAAGCAACACAGGCGTTATCATCGCATACAGTATCAGAAATAATGTCAAGTTACTTTATTTCTCTTTAAAACGTCTTTCTCTCACAGGAATGGCAATATTCCATTCTCTCAAGTGCAGGGAACATCCATTAACTTCTATCGATGCAGTGCTTCAAGTAGTATATAGGGTAAACAGTAAGTAATGTCATTAATTTCAGGGGTTTTCTTTGAGATATTTCAAACAAAATAAGTTTAATACAGTTTTGCTCGTCTTTCATTCCTTTTCGAGATAAGATTTGTTTTATATGCGAAAGGCATTGATTTAATTCCCAATATGCTCGGTCAATTTCAGAGATCAGTGTATTATGATAATAAATGATTGAAAGAATTTTAGTTTTATCCTTTAGATTTGCAGAAATTTGATGCGAACAAATGTAATGTTTCTTTCTGAAAAGGAATTTTATAATATATTTGTTCCTATAAAATATGTGCATACTGAATCCTGAGCAATTTGCTGTTCTGTCTTTAAAGTTAAATATAATTCTACACTTCAAAAAGAAGTCACTGACATCAGGAAAAATGCTGAAAAAGTTCTGCAGGTTACGGTTAGGGTAGGCCTACAAATGCAGATATGCCTATATTATACTAGGCCTATACTTCTGTTCTCTGCACTGTACATCGAACGTAGTATCAGGTATGGCGAGATATCGGACAAGGACGTCTAAAGAATTACATTTTGAAATCTGTATTCTCATTCAACATTGTTTTATCAACAGTAATCTCACTAGAGGTTTTGATTTATCTAGAGAAAATCAAAACTCGAGTGGGATTTAATTGACTATTACACGATTAGAAGAAAGTATATAAAGATTAGAAGTAACGAAGTACTCCAATACAATAAAATATTAATTGACTTACGAAAATACAACTGTCTTCAAATGTATTATTGTACCATCTCAACGTTACAAATATTACGCTAGATGCATGCTAGATGGCAGTAGTGAGTTATGATTACTAGCAATGCCTTCTCGTCGAGAAGTTATCGATCTATATCACGATGGCAATGTTACTAGTCAAGAAGGCTTTGTTGATTCAGTTTCATTTTTATTAAAACAGTTGCATTCCACTTCAATTATCCAAATCCCAGTAATCAACGTCACTTGACAGATGATTTTCAATAAATCTTAATATTAAACAATCTCTGATACGTGACTATCCATAATATCATATAGCAGAAGCTATAACATAACCTAAATAATATACACAAGTGTTCGAAAAGTTTTAATTAACGACGATGACATAAAAAATAAACATGAATAATTTTAAAATGAATAATTATTGAATGTACAATTTTCAAATTTGAATGTGGTTGGTGGTTCAATTGATGTTATATTGGAAGTGTGCGTAATAGAAGTGGAACTCGTTGATGTAGGCCTACATGGTGTATCCCTCAACTTATTCAGGATTTCCGAATGGTGCTCTTCATTTATTTGTAAATAGGATTTCAGAGTGATCTTTATTAATTCTTGTTCTTGAATGCCAATGCGAGTCATATTTGAAACTGCTGTGCATCGACTGGAGTGGTTTGTAATTTTTTTTTTTTTTTTTACGTCCAGACCAGCGCAGTGTGAAATGTTGGCAAACAAAGAAACAAATGCTAGGGACGCGATAAAATTAAACAAATGCTAGTGACGCGATAAAATTAAACAAATGCTAGGGACGCGATAAAATTAAACAAATGCTAGTGACGCGATAAAATTAAACAAATGCTAGTGACGCGATAAAATTAAACAAATGCTAGTGACGCGATAAAATTAAACAAATGCTAGTGACGCGATAAAATTAAACAAATGCTAGGGACGCGATAAAATTAAACAAATGCTAGTGACGCGATAAAATTAAACAAATGCTAGGGACGCGATAAAATTGTGCGATAAGCAGCCATGATTGGTTGAAAGACGTCCTTTCGTACCGTTTTTTTGGTCGAAAGTAGTGTGACGTAGTAAAAGTGTAATAGTCATAGCAAACGAGACAAAAATAATATAATAATTTGAATTATTATTATTATTATTATTATTATTATTATTATTACCATCATCATTATCATTACTATTATTATTATTTATTATTATTATTACCACTACTTTTAGTATTATTAATTATTATTATCATTACTATTATTATTATTGTTATTATTATTATTGTTATTATTATTATTATTATTATTATTATTATTATCATTCAGAAACGTAGACATTACAACGAAGTGAAGGGAACAGACTAGAGGCATTTGAAATGTGGATATAGAGAAGAATGGAGCGTGTGAAATGGACAGACAGAAATGAAGCTGTGTTGGAAAGAGTGAGTGAAGGAAGAATGATGCTGACACTAATCAGTAAGAGAAAAAGGAATCGGTTGTGTCATTTGCCGAGAAGAATCTGCCTACCGAAGGATGCACTGGAAGGAATGGTGAAGAGGAAAAGAGTTCGGGGCACAAGAAGATGATAGACGACATTAAGATAGGCTATGTGGATCATATGCGGAGACTAGGAAGGGGAAATATAGGAAAGATTAGAGAATGCTGGGTTTGCAGTGAAAGACTTGCCATTGGCAGAACAGTATGCATGTATGAATGAATGTATTATTATTATTATTATTATTATTATTATTATTATTATTATTATTATTACACTATTATAATTAGGCGTATTTTTGCTATTATTATTATTACTGCTATTATTATTATTATTATTATTATTATTATTATTATTATTATTATTATTATTATTATTATTATTATTATTACAGGCCTCCATTCCAAATCTATTTTTCTGTTTTGATCCACACGCTTTCCGAATAGAACATCTTTCTATCTATATATACATTATTTCGTAAAGTATTTTTAATTACATTTTTCCTTTTCGTTTTGGATACATCTTAGATTAAGTATTATTTGGGCTGTGTGTATTATTAAAAGGGGACAATTGTGATGCCTCACTTCATTGTACAGCCTTAGACACAGAAATGACCGCTCACCTTTAGCTTGAATTTGCGTAAGTCCACTTCGTGCATCGCCTGGTTCACACTACTAAGAAAAGGATGTTTATTTTGCACCTATTATTACACCTTGAAAATAGGCTATCTTTGTTATAGTTTATCCATGTCATATAGACAGACAGAAAAGGCAGCAAACAAAACAAAGAAAAATTAGAACGGATTCGTGCATAAGAAATTCCTTCTCACGGAGTCAACCGAAGTCTTCCGAAGGAGACTTAGCGTATAGCAGCGGTCATTTTTTTTTTTTGTCTAAGATTTTACTTTCTCTGTGCTGACTGAAAATGCAACGATTTAGGCCTAATCGACTTCCACACGTCAGTTTATAGAATAGTATAGAAACAATGTACTACGATTTGATGTCTCTTAGCTTTTGAGTGATTTAATTTGTATTCTGTTTCTTTGCGGATCGAGGAGACGGCCTCCAGATATGGAGGATAGCTGTGAATATATTGAATAAGCAGTCGCCGACAGCCGATGAGGGGTGGTCCTCCAGCTTGGGAATTGGGCGAAGGGCTAACAACCCATCACCGTAAAAAACAGCTTGTTACGAAACCTTCAAATAAGCCTCGGAATGGGACTGATTCTATGGAATGCATATAGAGTGTTAGTTGGAAGGCCGGAGGGAAAAAGATCTTTGGGGAGGCCGAGACGTAGATGGAAGGATAATATTAAAATAGATTTGAGGGAGGTGGGCTATGACGATAGAGACTGGATTAATCTTGCTCAGGATAGGGACCAATGGCGGGCTTATGTGAGGGCGGCAATGAACCTCCGGATTCCTTAAAAGCCAGTAAGTAAGTAAGTAAGTAAGTTACTAAGTAAGTAAGTATTCTGTTTCATACTTTGAGGTGCAATCTGACTTGGATTAGCGCAGTATTACAACAGTAGTCATTCAAAAAGAAACCTTTTATGCAACAACACTGCGCATTTTACCCCCCCCCCCCCTTTCCTCCGCGTCTTTTTGCAGCACATAGATATCTAATAGGGTGCCTGCTATATAAAGTTTCACCGTATTATAAAGCCAAGAATTTAAACCCTGTACAAGAGTGAATAAATTCTATTGAGAACTTTGGAAATGGTTACATAAAGATTTCAGCGCCACTCTGGAGTTGGTTCAGCAGGTGTCTGAACACTGAATACAAATTGAGTTAGGTTATTGTTAACAATCCCGAAGTTGTAGATTTTTCTTCCTTTTAAGTGTATATGTATTTTCCGTGAACAGAGTTAGAATGAAGATTTATTCGGGCCTGATTTTACGGAATATCCGAAGTGAACCAGCGTCTGTAATGCATGACACAGCCTCGGCTTATAGGAGATCTACATGCAATATTCAGATCTCGAGAAGCGGCGAACGGTACTAAATCTACATCTCTATTCTCTTCGACACTCGTCGATAAATCAAACATTTAAACCCGCCATTGGAAGAAAAGGTCCGTCCCGAGGACCAGTAGGGCTTTCTGACACTTTACGACGTGTTGTGCGAGCGGGCCATTATGTCTCTTCGGAAGTTGGGCAATGCATCTTCATTCAACTGATTTACAATCTGGATCAATTTGGTTGTCCTATTATCGACGTGAAGTGTACAGTTACCAGGCAGGTCTGTGCATATTCCTCCTTGTTCAGAAGACAATACCACAGTTCAACAAACCCATCGGTGCATTATCTACGTAGGTACTGAATCATATTATGTTACTGTTCAAAAACCCATCTTTCGCGGAGGTATTATTCCGACACTGTGTACTGAATCGTGCATATAATACACAAGGTGAACAGTAAGCAATGTCATTAATTTTAAGGGGTTATTCTTTGAGATGTTTCAAGCAAAAGAGTTTAATAGGTTATCTCGTTTTTGTTTCTTTTCGAGGTAAAAATTGTTTATATGAAATATCTGCAGTGCTTGGGAAAAGTGACACAAGTCAGTTTTCACAAATCTTTTTTGATAATTTATTGACAACTCACATTGGTTTATGTCGATTTGATTTTTTTTTTTCTGTATGAATTATTGTAATGGGAGAAATACTTATGTATTTTTTTTTTCTAAGCGAGCAGATGTTCCGTAAGTTGTCAATAAATTATCAAAAGAGGTTTGTGGAAACTGACTTGTGTCACTTTTCCCGAGCACTGCAGATATTTCATAGCATATTTCAGGAAAGCCACTCATTTAATTCCCAATATGCTCAGTCAATTTAAGAGAGCAGTGTATTATGATAATAAATGTTTGAAAGAATTTTAGTTTGTCCTTTATGGGGAGGCAGAGGTGAAATTTTCGAACAAAACTGAAGAAAAAATGAAAATTTCGTTTTTTACATTTTTATTATCTTTATTTTCATATTACGATATTAGTTTTTGATTTTGTGCCCTTAAAAGTATGAAATTTAAACCAAGAAAACTGTATTACTATATTATTCCCATAATAAACTAAAGGTTGGTCCACAATAAACCGGGAACGGAAACGAAAACGAGAACGGAAATATTGCTAAAATGTTTTTAATGCGAGCATTCACAATTAACGAAAAGCTTGCCGGAGCCCGGGAGCGCAAAAGTTAATTGTGAATGCTCACATTTAAATACATTTATTTTAATACTATTTCCGTTCTCGTTCGCGTTGTCATTTCCGTTTCCGGTTTATTTTTGACCAGCCTTAATACTTATCATTATTTATATATCTTCTCTGAACATATAATTAAAAAGAAATATTGAAAATTTCTTACAATATGGTGCATGGAGCATTTTATAACAAACGATATAAAGTTTTATAAAATTATTAATATTTACAGAATTATTGTACTTTGAAAGTTGAAACTTGGTATGTCCATTACTAATAACATACTTAGTATCCATGATCAATTTCAAACAAAACGGAGAAATTTTGTGGATTTTGAAATATTCACCTCTGCCTCCCTTTAAATGTGCAAAAATTCGATCCGAACAAATATAACTCTTCGTTCTGCAAAGGAATTTTGTAATGTTACATTTGTTCGGATCAAATTTCTGCACCTCTAAAGGAGAAATATAAAATTCTTTCAATAATTTATCATCATAACGTAGATAATTTGTAGTAGAAGTGTGAAGAACTCGAAATGGAAGAGACAGGGAATGAAGTGTTCTACGGTTATTGAGTCACAGTCAGGATAAACATTTGAACGAAGGTGTAATATGGTCGAATCTGCGGGCATTGCCGATGAATCTGATACACTCTCTGGAGCTTGTTGGAAAGTTGAGTTGTTAAGTCTGTAAGTATTACGTCGCAGTAGTCAAGTAGTGGTAATACGAAGGTTTGCACTAATTTTGGCGTGGGAAATGGGATAATACCGACTAAAACGTATTCGAACCTCGTCCGTTGGCAGAGAAATTGTTAGTGCCTGCAGCGAACAGGTGCACAGTTTTCCTCATCATAGATTCCAGATGAATTCTTCTGGATTTTAACAGTGATAATGTTACTAATGTAGTACGCCTATTTAATATTGTAAAATGAAACGTATGAGTTATACTTGAAAGACAAAATAGTTTGAAGAATTTGTGAAATGTGTTAGGAAATCTGAGCGTGTTCTGAGAGGACCATTATCGGTATCGCCTTTGTGCACAACAGGGGTGGCTTTTGGAGTAGTGCCAGTGTGCCATGGCACCGCCAATGAAAGAAACAAAAAATAATATCCTAAAAAGCAGTTGTAATAGTATATTTCTACACATTTTATTCGTATTTCATCTGAAAGAGCGCGCGCACAGATCGGGACGCACTCTTGCAGCGTTTTTCCGAACTTTGGAGCCACTTCTGTGTGGCACTGCCTACGTCCATATAACACTGTACAAAAGGCTACTGATTCTAGTTTATATGCGTTTCTTATGGCAGACTTTGAGGCGAATTCGATTTGACTCAGTAGTTAATATTCCGCCCGCTAGAGCACAGTAATGCAGAAATGTCTCTAGATGGCAGGGTTGTTGGAGACGTTAGGAAGGGAACCATCAACCGCAGACGCACGAAAACACAAGTTAAAGTTCCGCGCCAAATGTTAATGTAATGTTGCCATTTCAAAACTAAAGCACATAACTTGGATTTGAATGTGTGAAGTATTATCCATTTAACAATATTAAATGCAGAGATAGTCATGGTTCTTTTTAGAAAGATAAATGTTGTTTCATATTATGTAAAACTGTTTGTTAATATTGTGTAATATTTGTTTTATTTTGCGGCAACTAAATATCGCTACAATGTTGCTATAGTATTGATGCTTCTGTTAACGATACATGAGATCTGTGCAGGACATGAACATGTGTTACTCAGGCCGCTGCCTTGGATTCATCGACCTGTTAAATAAAGTGCAAACGTGTTCGTTTATTATCTATATCACTGTTTATCTCGTGTGTTTTTGCCAGTAATTTTACTAGTTATAAAAGTTATTTGTATTTGACTAACAATGCTGTGAAAGTTTTGCATTATCTGTATCTGTAAATTTTGTTATTAGTTTCGGAAATGTTATTGTAACTTAAATTAATAAAAAAAATGGTTTGACATAAATTATCTTTCTATCAACGAAAATAAAACCATAATTATTCCATTCTCCTTATCTGAAAAAAGTAACAAACCTCCTACATGTATATTAAGTATTAAATTAAATAATTCTGATTGTTGTCTAATACAGTGTAAATGTCCAATTATTAAATAGTCCACTGAAGTTAAGTATTTAGGCATAATTTTCGATAATCATTTAAAATGGAACCAACACATTAATTACTTTTGTAATAAATTACGTAAAATAGTATATTATTTTGTTTTATTGAGGAATTACTTGTCAATAAGTTTATTACGTACAATATATTTAACTTTATTTCAATCGATAATTATGTATGGAATTATAGGATGGGGTAGCTCATTTAAATCCAATTTTAATCCACTTTATTTATTACAGAATAAAATAATTAAAATATGTCTTCACAAACCTATTGATTTTCCATCTCAAAATTTGTTTCTAGACTTTAATGTACTTAATGTAAGACAAATTTATTATATTGTATTAATAAAATTCATACATAAAAATCGAAATAATTTTGAATTGTATTCTCATAGTTATGAACCAAAAGGTATGAATTCTTTAAGATTGTTTGAACCAAAATGCAACACTGTTACAGTATTTAATCATAGTAGTAATTTAGGCCCAAGAATATATAACAAATTTATATTTAAATATCCTAATCTCGTCAGTTCTAATAGTTCTAGTATTAAATTTAAAAAGTTATGTATGGATTTTATAAAAATTGAAAAATTGTAAATTTAAATATATACACTATAATTGCACAGCAGACATAAGACAAATTGTATTGTATAATTATTAATTTCAATTCAGGAATCCGCTCCTGAGCACGAGTTCTACTCTTTCAGGGGCGAGGTAAAGTTTTTCTTTATATTTTATATTTTATGTTACAATTATTAGCAAAATAATAAATAAATAAATAAATAAACTGTTACTAGATGCATTATTAACTGTACACCTGGTAAAATAGCTGGTTTAATTAATGTTTTATTTAACATAATGTAAACGTGAGCTGCGATTATCAATTTCACTAGGGTAATTTGCGTACAATCTTTTTTCATTTTTGGCATCACCACCAGAATGCCTCACCGGTGCACAGGAATTTTCCTTGGTGTCGTTGAGAACTGAACAAGGTCTCCGGTGTATGAAGCTGAAGGTCCACCTTTCGACCAACATTGCGTCTAAACATGCGGTGCTTGTTAATCTGTACACCCTCTGTGTAGTCGCTCAGTTGCTGTAATTGAAGGAAGTCCAGTTCATCCCGGATGAGGGATGGCTCCGTCTTCTCTCATGTGCCGCTGCTGTTATTTATGAAGTTAATATCTGGAGCAGGGCAGGGGCTTTGCCCGCCAGTCAGCGAGTCGAGCCAGGCACGCTGAAGCTGCCAAAAAAAAAAAATAAAAACAGAGGCAAACAAAGCAGACAGCCTGCATCCCGTCCCTTGGAACCTCTGAAGCATTCCTCCAGGTCGTTTTGACAATTAAAACGTATCGATCAGGTGTGCGAGGAGAACTGTCATCACTAGGGAACGGATTTCTATTTCTGTGCCTATTTTGTTTGCCAAGTCCTAGATTATATTATTAAGATATCTCTACGTTTCATGTACAGAGAATCCCCCTATTTAAATTCTATAGTACCTAAAACGCCTAAGTGAACTATAGTGACATCAGAGACTGTCGGAATTTAGTACCGTTCAAAAGCAAGCTTATTAAATATTTTCTTACTGCGTAGAGTAGGTTTAATTTTTACTTAATCAATAAAAGAAATGCTTCTCTCTTCTTAACTTTTACAATAAACTGTCTAGCTTTTATTAATCAGTTAATCTTTTAGTACTTTGATTTTTATTGTATTTGTAAATTTAATATTAATTGTAATTCTAATTCTAATTGTATTATTAATGAATGGAGAAAGTTACACAACACAGAACTGCACGCATTGTATTCTTTACCTGACATAATAATTAGGAACATTAAATCCAGACGTTTGAGATGGGCAGGGCATGTAGCATGTATGGGCTAATCCAGAAATGCATATAGAGTGTTAGTTGGGAGGCCGGAGGGAAGAAGACCTTTAGGGAGGCCGAGACGTAGATGGGAAGATAATATTAAAATGGAATTGAGGAAGGTGGGATATGATGATAGAGAATGGATTGATCTTGCTCAGGATAGGGACCAATGGCGGGCTTATGTGAGGGCGGCAATGAACCTCTGGGTTCCTTAAAAGCCAGTAAGTAAGTAAGTAAGTAAGTAAGTAATTGTATTCTTAATATTGTAGTTGTAATCCCCTGGTAGAGGGGAAGAGAAGGCCGGATGGCCTTATCTCTACCAGGTTAAATAAATAAATAAATAAATAAATAAATAAATAAATAAATAAATAAATAAATAAATAAATAAATAAATAAGTAATCTCCTAAAAATGACTAAATCTATGTTTGTACATATATTTAAAATAAAAATAGTGCTAATAAAAATGAAAAAAAATGCCCAAAAACACTACAAAAATGTTTTTTTTAATGTAAAAAAATTCTCTTACAAGCAATAGTCTGGAAAGTTCGTTCCATATTGGTCTTAGAAAGGGAGGAAAGAAAATGTTATCTAATTTCCTTGAACGAAGTTCGTTTGGAAAAGTCCACCCTAGCATAAAAGCGGTTGTAAGTTGTTTAGTTTAGGCAAGTGCTTGCAAATTAGTTTTCGCATGAATGCATCCCCGTTCAACATGGCAATACATTTTGGAAATTTGGACCGTGTAATAGGTTGAAAACTTACAAATTTTATGATCCTACAGCCGATATGTACACACACCTCTGACACTGTAAAACATATTGTGGAATAATAATTACCTCGTTTACTAAGCTGCATTTCACGTTTATGCTATTCCGAACTCGCCGGCTGTGGAACTGCATGGATGCAATGGCCAATTTATCCTGTGGAATATCTTGTTGAGAGTTTATCTAGGTGTAGAATTTATTACATGCGGTTCCCAATATTATTAAGTACTTGTTTACCGACATTGGCCAGTAACGCTGTGATTATGTAAACAGTACGTAGATATAGGCTAAATTTATCAGAGGCACGGATTAGCTCCAGTCATTCAGCTAAAAGATGAGTGGACTCTGTCGTTGCTGATCTTCTGCCGGGTACGATCCTCGGTCAAGTCGTGGTAGACAGAGACTTTTAGAACAGCCCTGTGCTCGAAGGGGTAGTGCACGGAAACGAATGCTCAGTAATGCACTCTGTCTGTCCAAACTTCGTGCATCGATGTGCAGCACTTCTTTTTCTTCGATATCTGTGACTGAGTCACATTCTCTGAGATTTCTTAAACAATTACGTATTGTTTCGTTTCATGCGATTTCTTTGCGGCAATCTTCTTGTGTTCTCTTAACACATGCGGCCCGAAATATGCTATCTTCCTCTGCTAAGGGTCTACATCAACCTGAGTGACATGAGTCAATCGTTTAACCTGTGGTAAATCTCCCTTTACTGTGACCCATATTAATTAAAATATTATGAGCACATTGCATTGTGCCGTGTTATTCTAAAGCAGGCATGTCGAACAGCGCTCTCGAGCTGTGAACTGCAGAGCCTTCACTCCTCCCTTACCGTGCAACGGTTGAACACAGATAGCAGGCAGTCCGGCCGAGTGATAGTAAACAAAAGGGAAACTGCGGCGGCTGGTACTTTGATAACTTTTATACATCTACCAATTGATTAGGAACTCAGTTTGGATTTGCACTTGATGAACTGTGATAAACAAAGAATTTAACCTACATGAGGATGAATTATAATAATAATAATAATAATAATAATAATAATAATAATAATAATAATAATAGAGTTTTATCTACTTCGTCATTCCATGAATGTTGTTAGTTAATGACGGAAATAAATTATTACTATAATGTTGTTAATATCATGTTTAAAATATCAACGTTGTATGTGTTGTAGCAGTGCAACTTCAAGTTCAGAAACGTAAACTGTTTTGATGTATAAAATTAATTACTCTTAGCGTGACTTGAAATTTGTTCATAGTTTTTGTTACAGATTCAAAAATATTTCCTCCTCGAGTTCGATACTTTAGTGAAATGGCATATATAAGATCTCCACGAACATTGAAATCTGAGTCGACACTCCTTATGAATATACTGTAGCTAGCTGCGCCGTATCTTTTCGGTCGGTACTTTAATCAAGAGCTATAGTGAGTAATAAATGAAAGTTTTCATTCTTGCTATCAGTTGTTCCTCCAAGTTATCTCCCATTTATGATACGAGACAAACATATAGATTTAAAATCATTAACGTATTCCGGACGTATCCCTTTTGCAACAACTATGAGACAGCCTTTCACAAATTCCCCGTCAGTAAATAGCTTTGAAGCCGTTGCAATAATTTGACAAATTTTGTAGCTAGCACGAACCAAGCTTATCCTACTAACACCCGATGAAGATGGAAGGTTTTCTGAATTCAGTCATGATTTTAATTCTTCTACAGACTTTTCACGAGTGAAACCGGATAACTTTTCTGGTCCATAAGCTTCAGCATGACGTGTAGAATTAAAATGCCTTTTAATATTATGATGGCTAGTGTATCCAAGTTCTTTTCTACATATTAAGCAATGTGCCTTTCCGTCCTGTAAGATAAATAAGTATTTATCTGTCCACTCACTATTGAATCGTCGTTCCATATCCATACCAGCAGCCAGAGTTGATAAACACACTGCGTACAGAACACTGCTACAGCGAGCTGACTGACTGTCGTTTCAGCTCAGCTACGGTAGGAAACGGTATTAATCGTTCCACAGTTTGAGAGCGCTGTTGGACATCTCTGTTCTAAAGGTATCATTTTGTGAAATGATATGACAGATAACGTTATATAGAATAAAGATTGTAAATAGGCAAATTCATTATTTGGAATAGTTTCTAGAAAAATTACAAGTTAGGTCACTAACCTTAAGAACGCATTTTGTCGACAATAATTCTTTATACGCATTTCCTTATGATAGTTTCTTTGTTTCTTTAGGAAAATCAGACTGAATACAGTAGAGTCTCGATTATACGATCTTCGGTCAACCAACATTCCTTATTATCCGTCGCTATTCGTGGTAGATCTCGCAGCGAAAAACATCAATCAGCAGGCAAGCAAACATTAATAACACTGTTTTCTTAAATACTGTACTGTAAACGTTTATATTACTGTTGGCCTTGTCTGTTCTCATTGTTCATTAAAGTTTTGTTCTACTTTTTCATTCAGTAAGTAAAATATTTTATTGTAACTTTTGTTTTATTATATATTTCTTTCTTCTGTCGCAGTATTCGTTATTTTCACTTATCCGACCCCTTCCAGGTCCAGTTTAAGTTGGGTAATTGAGACTCTACTGTAAATATAACACTAATCTTCTTTTGTTTAGTCCACACCTGTGGAGTAACGGTCAGCGCGTCTGGCCGCGGAACCAGGTGGCCCAGGTTCGAATCCCGGTCGGGGCAAGTTACCTGGTTGAGGTTTTTTCCGGGGTTTTCCCTCAACTCAATATGAGCAAATGTGGGTAACTTTTGGTGCTGGACCCCGGACTCATTTCACCTGCATTATCACCTTCATTTCATTCAGACGCTAAATAACCTAGATGTTGATACAGCGTCGTAAAACAACCCAATAAAAATAAATCGTTTGTTTATACTCTGCTGGGTTTACTTTAAAGACTTTTAAATGCTTTAGTTTCAATACAGATACACTCCTAGCAATCACACAAATTAATGAAATATAACGAGTTAAGTTGTTTCATAAACAGTGAAATTAAAAATATAAGTCTACATGTTTGCACTCAGAAGAGACTTCGGATAACAATACCGAAGTGAAACTATATAAGATCCATTGACACACCCATGAAGTGTTTCGTTTAGATCGTGTTTAAAGGAGTTGAAACTGTTTTGTTTAGTCTACGAGCGAACCATTCAGCATAGACGGTTCTTGTATAGTCTGATTCAGATTACATTGTTCCATTCAATTCCACAATATTCGTTGCTTGCATTAAAAACTCTCTGACTCTTTAAAATGAGCCTAACTTTGAGGCACGGAGATTGTCGCAAGGTCTCATGTCAACACCATAAATAAGCTAACTCTACACTCTGGCAGGTAGGAAGAGATTCATATCTGACCACTGTTCGTCCTATACTTGTTTTTATAAAAGCTGGGACATGACAGTCAAGCGGCCGAGCTTGGAACTACAGTGCCATGTTGCCAATATGGACTACCACGCTGCCAGCTGATGGAATGTGGCAATTGTCGTTAAGATGGCTGACGTTAAAACATTCATTGACAGTTGACGCGAAGGTAAGAAAACAATACAAAAATCGACATAGAATCAAAGACGAAACGTACCAATGCTAACATTGTATGCACAATAAATGTCGCCAATGGAGCTATTAAGCACTCGCCATGTGCGAACTGTAAGTTTGGCAACTCAACCGTTGTTACCATAGCAACAGGCCTACCATACTGTGTGACATTCAGTTGTTTTTCCGATCGCAACGCTCCTGTCATGTACCATCTTTCAAAAAAACAAGTAGGCCTATAGTGGTTATGTCGCAGAGTGGTCTAAACGGGGGAAGTCACGTGACAGCGGGTCCCTTTTCTTTATATTGTTTTAAACAGTTGTATACACTTGCAGTGTAGGCTTTCACGGCCGGAGTCTATAGATGTAGATTCATTTTCCGGGCTGAGAGGCCGTGGTCTATTAGTTGGTTTTATACCAGACGTTTCGTCTGCAACTGCGGCAGACATCTTCAGTGGAGTGGTATCCGAGGTCGCAAGACTCTTCTCGGCGTACCTGAGGCAACTGATCCTGTGTCTGGTTGTGCTGGACACAGGATCAGTTGCCTCAGGTACGCCGAGAAGAGTCTTGCGACCTCGGATACCACTCCACTGAAGATGTCTGCCGCAGTTGCAGACGAAACGTCTGGTATAAAACCAACTAATAGACCACGGCCTCTCAGCCCGGAAAATGAATCTACATCTATAGTTGTATACAATTACTCAGAAGTACAATTCCGTACTGCAAATATTTTCAGCAAAGAGCCTAGTAATACTCCTACTAGCCTTTACAGAAGACCGAGCAGAAACGAGTGGAGAGTACCGAGATGAGATATAACCGCTCGGACGGACAGTAGATATTTGAACAAAATCATATTATAATATAATCTAATAATATTTTATTTAGAGTTCAGTCTAATTGACATATCACAGTTTAAAATCAATAACACAATTTTAAATGATCATTGCATATTATAAAATTGAAATGCAAACGTTTTCGTCCTTGGGCATCATCAGGCATTTGACTCACAATATCTTATACAATTTTTCATATCTTTGCCGTGAAATGTGTACCAGATAATTGAAATTTACAATCTTGTATATATTAATAAACAACTATTTACATGGTTAACTCTGTGATAAATAACAATCTGAAATTTAAATGAGTATAGGTATTAAAATTATGTATGATAAAATTGTAACTAAAATGTTTTATTGATCTTATATTTCAAATTATAAAATTGTGATCATTAAAACGTGATGAAAAACCATATGATTCCTCTTAAACTTCCTAATAAGCCAATACATTCCATTAGTTGAGTGTTTGTAGTGCGAGCATTGGTCTCAATGATTTGTCACTCCATTCAGTGGTGGAATCATTCTGTAATATATTATTTATTAATGTATTCAAATGGAAAATTTATTCAAATGAAAATTATAATACATCTTGATTACACAACTTTCAACACTGTATCACTTCGGAATATGTATGATAAGAACGTTCTTGTGTTAAATATTATTAACGTACCTTGTTAACATGTTTCGACCTATTTTCGGTCATCTTCGGAACTCGTCGTTGTTGGTATTGGCGCCTCTTATTTCCTGTGTGGGTGTGTTCGAAGTGTAGAGTCAAAGAGTCAAAATACAACAACACAGGCGTATACAAACTCAAATATAACACCTGCAACAACTTCTACATAGGACAGACAGGCAGATCATTTCAAACACGTTACAAAGAACACATCACAGCCATAACAAAATTACAAAACACCTCCACATATGCAGAACACATCACAAATGCCAACCACACCTACAGAGACATCAACACAAACATGGAAATACTGCACATCCAATCAAAAAGCCAGAAACTCAACACACTAGAACAATATGAAATATACAGACACACGAACACACACCCCCAACGATATTCTCAACACACAACTCAATTTCAAAACACATACACTCTTTGACTCTACACTACGAACGCACACACACACAGGAAACAAGAGGCGCCAAGACCAACAACGACCAGTTCCGAAGATGACCGAAAATAGGTCGAACATGTTAACAAGGTACGTTAATAATGTGTAACACAAGAAAGTTCTTATCATACATATTCCGAAAATTATAAAATTATTATTTAGATTACTCACATTTAAGTTCATATATACTGCACTAGGTTATATGTATTAACTTTTTGCATTTACATTAAAACAATTTGTAGGACTGGGTTTATCTGTAACAAGATATAAAATATCAGAATGTATGAAGTGTTGGTTATTAAAACTAGATTATATTACATTATGTTGACCATCGGAATATCTCTAACATCTTGCTTTCTAAGAAAATCATATTAATCAATTTCTTAAATCAGCGTAGTTGACGCCAAAATCTATTCGCAGATCTTCTGTCGTAAATGATGCTGAACTGAAACAGACATCATGCTCCTTAGGTTCCTGTTTTCGCCCCACTCAAAGTGCTGTAGAGATAGATCAGTTTGCTTCATAGTGAACATAACCTTGAAGTAGTACAAGCAGGAAATGAGATATTCTCGTGAAAATCAATGCACAAGCTCTTGCATTCTGTATCCCTTCTGGTCCCCCCGCTTTTCCCGCAGGGGCTGTTTATCATCATGATCTGCTATTTTCCGTGGCTATGTTCTTCGAGCCGTTGTCTTCTTCCTTATTGAACTTAAGACTTCGCCACGAAACATCGGTCACTCGTCAGACTAGAGCCGTTGTTGCTAATTACTTCTTTAAATAAGTTAATGTAAAGAAATTCACTTTTTCAGTCGAATTATTGTTAAAATGCCTTCCTTACAAATGCCTTATGGGAACAGAATGTGTCTGCATAATTAGAAATTACTCTTCGGGTGTAATGAAAATTCAATTTTTTTTTCAATGGCATTAGCTTAAAATTAGGAATTCGATAGTGCCTGTCATGGCATGAAATAATTTAAGTCGTTGAACACTGAAAAATATTGTCAATTACCTTCCTGATTTATGGAAATGAACTGCCTGTTAGTCGGTAGTTTAACTACGCCAGTGATTTTAAAGAAACAAATATCAAAAGTCCTTCAATAACTGTCTATTCAAAAATACAAAATATTACATAGGTTACATGAACATATTCTGACTAGCGCTTTCGCTATTATAATAGCATCTTCAGGTCAGACTTGCGTGATATTAAGCTTTTCATATAAAGATTTTAAAACCCATCAGTAATGGAACCTTTAATTTAGTTGCTGAAGAATTTTACATAGCTAAATCGCTTAATAATACTGTTTCATTAATTAATGAACAATTACCTAGTTCCGGTAACCCCTTATTTAAATTAGCCAATGGAAACTCTTCTCACTGCGGCACGTACCCCCCTCCACTTACGTCATGACGTGTTTTTTCATACTGTGTTATTGCACCAGTCACTACTACGCCACAGACCTGGCAACATCACTTTCTTTTATTACGCCAAGACCAAAGACCTTGTAAGTAGTTTATCGTCACTTCATTTCTCTTTCTGGTTCTATACAGGTCCCTTCACTAAAATTTATTATTGACTTTTTGCAGATTTTACAATGTGCTGCCACGTCGTGATGACTGATGCAAAACAATATTTTAATTTGTTATTCTTTTAACTGTCTGTGTCTCTATTTTAAGCTGCATATATATCTTGCAGACCTCAATTTTTTTAAACAAATTTTGATCTATAAGCTGCACACATGTCAAATACTTTTATGTATTAATTTTTGAGACCTCATGAAGGTTTTACTGTCATATATATTAGACTGTTCATAAGTCAAATTTTACTTTTCTTACCATTGTATTTTTATATCTTCACGTCATGTACCTTAACACATTTCGACGTTACTTGTCCATCTATGTCTTTATATGAAAAGCTTAATATCACGCAAGTCTGACCTGAAGATGCTATTATAATAGCGAAAGCGCTAGTCAGAATATGTTCATGTAACCTATGTAATATTTTGTATTTTTGAATAGACAGTTATTGAAGGACTTTTGATATTTGTTTCTTTAAATTTGTTAACTTGTCGGACCAACATGCCTTTCAAATTACGCCAGTGATGTCAAAGCAAGCGCATTTTTCTGTCCTTGACGTCGTGCGCGGGCAGCAAGCGCTAAGTATGGAAAGAGGAAGGGTTGTGTATATGAATAAGCAACCTGTTGGATTAAGAAAACAGTGGTGCACAAACTTGAAACGGAACGTGAAATTTTATGTCGTTATTTTTATATGGCTTCTTTCTGTTTAATATTATCTATATTGTCTGTAAAACAAAAGTACTAACACTGATTTCTTAATATTGCACTTGTGTTTTAAATCTTAATAACATAATAGAGAGTTAAGAAGAAATATTCACTTAAATTCTATAGTAGTATAATATTATACTGTATTAAGTGGATGAAACACATCATTCATAAAGAAAGTGATATTCCAAAGAAAGAGATTGAGTATGACATGATAAGTTGGAATTTATATTGATGGTATCTTTAGCCTTACAAAAGTAATCAATAAACTAATCAAAAAATATTCCAGTACAAAGCATAGCTACCTAGGTACGGTATCTGTTTTAAGTGTAACTAATATTACATAACAAAACTCTTATCGCATTATGCTTTTAAGGTGATATTGGTGAGCAACTTCCTATCATCAGAATATTAAATTATTTTCTCGAAATCTGCTGAAGCTATAGGGCTGACATTTTTACAACACATGGGCACGTATCTTTTGCTTATGATGTAACAGTAGTTGCTTTGTTAATTCATTTCCTTACAAACAATTTCCATGCGAATATTTTCAAAATGTTCAATACACTATCTTCAGTAATACGTATATTAGATTTACGAAAACATTCTGTAAGGCTACTAAATAAATAGGCCTATACCTGAAAATTTCACTTTTCTGTACGAAAAGTTGAGAAAATATTTGTTTTGAATAAAATAATGAAACTTGTGAAAAATGAGCATTAAAATTAAAACTTACATTCTTAATACTTCTCAGGCAAATCTAAAAATTAACATGGATACAGTTTTAATAAGTTCGCTTCCCTTTAGCTATTGAATCAGTGCTGGCCATCCCTGAATATAGCTCGACCAAGCGGCATATACCACCTCTTTCGTCTGTCTCTTTCCTTTTCGCTGTAAAGCGCTCAGGCTCTCCTGGGCTCTAAAGCGCGCGCTTGCTCCTGTGGGCATCAATTGACATGCCTGAACTACGCTATATCAGTTATTGAGTTATTTAGTGTGGATGAAATTGGTGACAGCGAAATTAAATTTGGAGAAATGAGGCCGGTGATTTTTTAATGAAATTACCTGACATTTGCCTTACAGTTGCGAAAATGTCGAAAAAACCTTACAAGGTAATTTGTTCAGCAGGAATCAAACTCATACCCGAGCGCTATTTCGGATTAGCAAGCAACGCACTACTGCTGAGCTTCGCTATTATTTTAGGACACCCCTTAACGTCCCATTTGACGATATAGTTTCAGTCCGTTACTCCCTTTCTTTGTGGTGTTCTGGTTGTTGCTTCATGTCATATCGAAACCTACTGCATCTGAAATGCGTTAGTGATTTAAGAAGGCCTGTATCATCGGTCTCTCTGTTCAAGCGAGTCTTTCATCAAGACCTGCATTTTTATTTTGTCTTCTGATGCAAATATTTGTATTCATTCCTTAATTTATTTTATAACGGTGAGAAACAGAAGTAATGTAGCTATCTGAAGTGTGTGTTTAGAATTGTTTGTTCAACAGCAATCTTGTCGCACTTGATGCTCAAATGTTCAATATTTTCATTGTTTGCCTAACTATTCAGTGGGCCGTGAAATTACGTAATGTTCGTGTTATTAAAACATATCTTCATTTTTAATACTATCTGTTTCGGTATGACACAATACATCAATTATTTATTAACGTATTCCTGAAATAGCCTCATTCAAATACCTATTACAAAAGTTTTCATCTTGTTGTTAATTTATTAAATGAATTTAGAGACCCAGTAAAATAAAATGTTATAACCTAAGATATTTGTTTCATAAATCGTATATGTATTTGACTAATCATTTCTACAGCTATTGTCAAATGTTTACTCACTTTTCATATTGCAGGGGGCCAAGGCCTTCCAATGAAATATAATATGTTAGCAACTTAAATATCTTATTTTATGTTATCTTCTTTTTATTAATGATTTATTATTTGCGAAATAGTATTATTGAAATATCACGCGATTTCTCATCTCTTTGACTAATCCATTCCCGCTACGTGCTCGTGAATGATCGACAAGATCACAATTCTACGATATTACCTATGACAATATTTTTTGTATATTTTCAAAGCCTAAAAATGTAGAGACTAATTATTTGTGTAGGCAAGCTTGAGCCATCAGCAACTCGGCGGAATCTCGTTTGTATTCTGTGACACACTCCAGACACTATGACTCACGCTTATGAATGATAACTTCCACACGTTTCTAAATCCTTTTGAATGTGTACACAAGCATTTATATTTGGTTAGCTTACCTATCTTAAGTGTCAGACACGATGCTTCCACACAGTTTCCATACACTGCTCTAGAAAATTAGGAGAAATTCCGTTCACAAGACTAATCTAAAATTATTTTATCTGTCATTCCGAAAATGTTACCATTTGAGAATAGATTTTCTTACTTCATTTTTATCGTTGCCTTCAATTTCATTTTTCTTTCCTTTCTCTCCATTTCACCCCCTGCATCATCGTTTCACCTGGTTTAATCTTCTCCCTGTTCAACATTTATTCCACATTCTTCTTCTCTCTTTCTCTGTTTCTCCTTCTTATGTAGCTCTGTATTTCGATTTCGGTTGCTGGCCTCACGTCGGACATTCAATTCATTTTCACGGACTGAATTTTTAAGTCCCCTCTCCTTTTGTTGACCACTCAACAATTGCGAAGAGATTTTCATGTCGCAAGTTAAATAATACAGAAGTCCACACCTATGGAGTAACGGTCAGCGCGTCTGGCTGCGAAACCAGGTGGCCCGGATTCGAATCCCGGTCGGGGCAAGTTACCTGGTTGAGCTTTTTTCCGGGGTTTTCCCTCAACCCAATACGAGCAAATACTGGGTAACTTTCTGTGCTGGACCCCGGACTCATTTCACCGGCATTATCACCTTCATATCATTCAGACGCTAAATAACCTAGATGTTGATACAGCGTCGTAAAATAACCCAATTAAAAAATAATAATACAGAAGAAATGATAAAATTAACCCTGGTTTACGAAGATGGACAGCTTTTTCGCAGACCTGAAGCTCGCTTTACCTCTTGATTAGGGATAGAACTTTAATTTCAGGACCTAATACGTTACGAAAACGAAAAATTTTATTTTTGGAACTCTATAGTAATGAACAAAGAATACAATCCGGAACTATTTCTTGAAATCAGGATTTATTACTAATGAAAACGAAGTCGAGTTACAAGATGATAACGCTGAAAAAGTGCAGGAATCGCTCCAGAAGCTTCTGCAACTTAACATTATTTGTGAGTTCAAACCATGAACTGTACCCTATAATAGGTATACTTAATTATAGCTTTAGAGAACCCGGAGGTTAATTGCCGCCCTCACATAAGCCCGCTATCGGTCCCTATCCTGAGCAAGATTAATCCAGTTCCTACATCATATCTCATCTCCCTCAAATACATTTTAATATTATCCTCCCATCTACGTCTCGGCCCCCCCCCAAAGGTCTTTTACTCTCCGGACTCCCAGCTCACACTCTATATGCACTTCTTGATTCGCCAATGTGTGCTGCATACCCTGCCCATCTCAAACGTCTGGTTTTAATGTTCCTAATTATGTCAGGTGAAGAATACAATGCGTGCAGTTCTGTGTTGTGTAACTTTCTCCATTCTCCTGTAACTTCATCCCTCTTAGCCTTAAATATTTTCCTAAGCACCTTATTCTCGACACACTCTTAACTTCTGTTCCTTTGTCAAAGTGAGAGTCCATGTTTCACAACCATACAGAACAACCGGTAATATAACTGTTTTATAAAATCTAAGTTCAGCTTTTTTGAGAGCAGACTGGATGACAAAGCTTCTCAACCGAATAATAACTGACATTTGCCATATTTATTCTGCGTTTAATTTCCTCCCAATTGTCATTTATATTTGTTACTATTTCTCTAAGATATTTGAATTTTCCCACCTCTTCAAAAGATAAATTTTTTCATTTTTATATTTTCATTTCGTGTTCTGGTCACGAGACATCATCGTATAGCCTACTTTTTCTTTTCGGAATTTACTTCCAAATCTATTTCTTTACTTGCTTCAAGCAAAATTCCCATGTTTTCCCTAATAGTTTGTGGATTTTCTCTTAACATATTCACATCATCAGCATAGACAAGCAGCTGATGTAACCCGTTCAATTCCAAACCTCTCTGTTTTCCTGAACTTTCGTAAGGGTGTAATCTAGAGCAATAGTTAAAAAGAAAAGGTGATAGTGCATCTCCTTGCTATAGCCCGCAGTGAATCGAAAAAGCATCCGATAGAAACTAGTCTGTACGGACTCTGCTGTACGTTTCACTGAGACACATTTTAATTAATCGAAATGTACTGTACTATATAATTAGGGACTGGATTTTTATGTAATATCAAGGTGTGAAATGTGTACATATTTATGTAAGAAAAATAAGCTGAATATGTACCAAAATATGTAAAATCATATAAATATTTAATATCAATATCTGCGCTGGTTTGTATTGTTAAGCCTAGATATTTATAGTGTGGTACAATTTTTAACCTTCTGTTGCTCATGACGATTTCTACTGTTTCTGGTGCACTTCCATCCTTTCTGAGTATCATCATTTCTGTGTTGTCCACATTTATATCAAATTTGTTTTTATTGCACCATTTTACCATGATGTTTATTGTTTCTTGTAACTTTGTAAGGTCTTTAGACCCTACTACTATGTCGCCCACTTATGCATATGAGATTATTCTCTTCTTGATTTTTGCAGTACAAAGTAGTTGTATGAGAAAGGTTGCCTTTTTTTTCACTCATATTTACAGTGGGCGGTATGGGGTGAGTGCCTCTTTTACTTCCTGGAACTAAGATGTTATGTTTCGTCCCGAAATATATCCTTTCTCGGATAGGTAAAAAGGCTTTTTAAATCTGTGTATTTCAAATTGTAAACTTCCCCGACAGAAGTTTTCTTTTTCCTTTTAAAGAAGTAAAAATGAATAAAACCCCAAAATATGTTGATTTATGTAATACCAAGCCATAATATGTAATGTGGGGTGAATATGTAAAAATATGCAGTATAAAATTGTAATATATTGATGGTAATTACAAGATTCGCAAAGATTTGTGATTTATATACGGTTAGGTTGAAAGGAATATAACGTGTAGTTACATAAAATTCCGGTCCCTATATATAATACGAGGGGGATCCAGGAAATAACGACCGTTTTGTTGTAATAATTAAAAAATTCTATTTATTTGAAAAAAACAAAGTCTGTTACATAACTGAAGCTTCCTTTACTTCTGTACATAATCACCACCTACATTTAAACATTTGTCGTATCTGTTCACTAGCTTTAGAATTCCCGTGTTATACTCCTCTGCCGCCAGTTCATTAAGCCAGGTGTTCACTGTCTTCTTCAACTCTTCATCACTTCCAAAACGCGTACCACCCAGAAAGTCTTTCAGCTTAGTGAAAAGGTGAAAATCGCTAGGAGCAAGTTCTGGACTATAGGGCGGATGATCACAGATTTCCCAACCGAATTGATCCAGCAATTCTCGAGTTGAAGCAGCAGTGTGCGGGCGGGCGTTGTCGTGAAGAAGCACAACTCCTCTCGAAAGCATTCCTCGCCTCTTGTTTTGGATGGCTCGCCGTAGTTTTCGTAAAGTCTCACAATAACGATTTGCATTGATCGTAGTGCCTTTTGGCATGAAATCCAGCAAAAGAACACCTTTGCGATCCCAAAAGACAGTAGCCATGACTTTTTGTGTTGAGAGAGTCTGTTTGAATTTCCTCGGTTTCTTGGGTGATGAGGGATGATGCCACTGACATGATTGGCGCTTGGTCTCTGGGGTGTTGGTGAGACACTCAGGTCTCATCACCAGTCACAATTTGATCAAGAAAGACGTCTCCATCTGTGTGATATCGCATCAAGAATGTCAATGCTGAGGCCATTCTCTGAGTTTTGTGTTGGTCACTCAGTTGCCGTGGAACCCATCGTGCACAGATTTTGTGGCAGCCAAGATGTTGCGACACAATTTCACCAAGCAAAGAACGAGAAATGTCAGGAAAGGTAATATGCAATTCGTCGACTGATGTGCGCCTGTCTTGCAAGATTCTGTCGTTCACTTTAGTCTTCAGGTCTTCTGTGATGAGTGAAGGGCGTCCGGGTCGAATTTCATCGTGGACATTTGTTCGTCCATTGTTGAACATTTCGCACCATTTTCTCACATTTATTTCATTCATTACAGTATCACCATACACTTCTTTCAATTGCCGGTAAATTTCTGCAAGTTTCAAATGTCGGGCATTCAAAAATCGAATCACACTCCTCACCTCACAGTCGGCGGGATTATCAATCACGTCGTTCATTTTGAAGTAACACAAAATGCACAATGGCGACTTGTTGCAACCAGTACTCACAACATTATGAGAACACATGTTAAGGAAGCCAGTTGACCTTCAAACAAGGAAGGGGAGTCAGCTGCGCGGCGGGTATGCGCGAACGGTCGTTATTTCCTGGATCCCCCTCGTATATAGCATAAAATTGTATGGCATTTTCCTACCTTTTAGTCCTATATAGTTTAAAGTTACAAAGCATTTAATGTATTTTGAATAAAACAAATTTCATTAAAAAAGTGGGTACACATTAAGCATAAAGTTAAAGTTAGATTGTGCAAGGTCCTTCCCAATAAAGGACACAGGAAGTCTCCGATATTAGGTCCGATTGTTATGTAAATGAAAGATTTCACCGCATATCAGTTATATTATTCATACATTTTAACACAGCATTTTTAAAAGTATAATTATATTAATTATATTCTTATATATCATATAACACATCATATATCATGTAACACACATTTGCAAAAAAATATTTTCTCAACTTCAGTCCTTGTTCCATATGAAAGAATTTCTACCACTTAGTCTAAAAAAGAATCATTCAGACGCTTGTAATGCCCCATTTTGATTATTGCGATTCCTTGCTAACTAATGTAAGTTCACTCTTAGCTGAGTGTTCATGATGTGTGCATACGATTCATCTGCAGTACTCGTAAATTTTATCATATATCACCTTCCCTCCAGTTACTTTCATGGGTGCGTCTGAAGGAACGAAGAATAACACATTCACTGTCTCTTCTGCTTAGAATCATGCATACTTCTACTCCGAATTATCTGTTATCGCGCTTTCAATTTCTTACAACTTTTCGAAACCGACATCAAGCACTTCTTTCTATCCCTCATCATAGAACATCTTTATACTCATCTTCCTATACTGTAGAAATACCTCGCCTCTGGAATTCGTTACCTAATGATGTCAGGGACTGCCGGACTTTATCACAATTCACATTTTTTTTTTAGGTATTGCTAGAAGTATTGATTTGTGTTTTTTTTTCTTTTTTACTCTAGATTAAAATTGCAAGTTTCTTGTTTATCTTAGTTAATTAGTTAGGATACAATTAATTATGATACTTAATCACTCATTTAAAGTTTGCGTGACTGCAACCGGTGTATATTTTTGTCTGGCTTTTCTTTGTTCATAGTGTTTTTATTTCTCTCTCTCTCTTTATTTCTTGTGTAGCTTTACTTTGTATATAGTGTATTTTTTCTGTTTATTTCTATTATTGTATTTGTATTCCTGATGTTGCGGAAGAGAAGGCCTGATTGCCTTAACTACACCAGAATAAATAAAGAAAGAAAGAAAGAAGGAAAGAAGGAAAGAAGGAAAGAAAGAGAGAGAGAGAGAGAGAAAGAGAAAGAAAGAAAGAAAGAAAGAAAGAGAGAAAGAAGGAAGGAAAGAAGGAAGGAAAGAAGGAAGGAAAGAAAGAAAGAATGAAATAAAGAAAGAATGAAATAAAGAAAGAATGAAATAAAGAAATAAAGAATGAAATAAAGAAATAAAGAATGAAATAAAGAAATAAAGAATGAAATAAGGAAATAAAGAAAGAAAGAAAGAAAGAATATTTGAAATATTCAATGACTTTCAGAATGAATGAATTCTTAACACGAAACATTCTCCGTATTTTAAATTGAACAATCTTTAAGTTCTTCTTTCTACGCCATTATTGCACATTATCAGCTTCCCACGTTCTTGGCGTTCCTCTTCCTGTTTCATCACACCTTACATTTTGAAGAGCAATCTGAGTGGATATATATACAAGCGGGCGGATTAAGGAGTTATTCTGCAGCCTTAAAACTAATGTAGGTTCCCCCACCTTGCGTCTAAGTTAATGTTATGTTCTAAAACTGGTGTAGCGTTAGGCCTAAGTGTCGATCGTAAAATTCTGAATCTTCTGGCTTAAGTAGATGGGAGATCTCCTGCACATGGATTATAGTGCGATGACGCAAGCAAATCTGTTGGGGTAAAATTACGAGACTAACAGGATACAGTGTTGGTTCAGGGACGTTACAGACTTTAGCTATCAATATGAAATGTTGAACTAAGCTTACCAAAACAATTTTGCATGGTCACGTTCTCTGTAATAATTGGTCTCGAAGACCAATACCGAAATTGCCTTTGTTTTCTTTCAGAGCTCTACTAGGTAGAGTATAAAAGCGTCATAAAACTTGCCTCTTCGTTTTATTACCACTTATGGTGCTGTAATATGGAGCCAACGTGTAAACACTGCCAAGGAAAGTGGACCATAGGAAATTTAAAAGCTAATGATCGAAGCCTTATTGCAAATTTGTTCAATCAGCAAGATCTATTAACCTGTTAAGAAGAGTGTATTTGGTTTGGCATTTACTTGAATTAGCCTCAGTGTTACGAATTTGCATATAGATTATCCAGTACAAATGAGCAAACATTAAAATGTTCGCTGATTCCAGTCCTTTTTAATAGGATTATTACAGTCGCCTAACTGCATGGTTTAGACTTGTAGCACCATAGTTTACTGCAGATAGGAACGCATGTAAATTTGATAAAATTATTCTGGTACACATACAAGACTTATGCATTTAATGCAAGTACTTCAGTACATATTAAAACATTTCTGCATTTGATACAAGTACTTCAGTACACATTAAAACAATTCTGCATTAGATATAAATACTTAAGGACACACTGAAACAATTCTGCATTTGACAAAAGTACTTCAGTACACATGGAAACAATTCTGCATTTGATACAAGTACTTCAGTTCACATTAAAACAATTCTGAATTAGATATAACTACTTCAGTACACATTAAAACATTTCTGCATTTGATACAAGTACTTCAGTACACATTAAAACAATTCTGCATTTGACAAAAGTACTTCAGTACACATTGAAACAATTCTGCATTTGATACAAGTACTTCAGTACGCATTAAAACAATTCTGAATTAGATATAACTACTTCAGTACACATTAAAACAATTCTGCATTTGATACAACTACTTCAATACATATTAAAACAATTCTGCATTTGATATGAGTACTTCAGTACACATTAAAACAATTCTGCATTTGGTACAAGTACTTCAGTACACATTAAAACAATTCTGCATTTGACATGAGTACTTCAGTACACATTAAAACAATTCTGCGTTTGATACAAGTACTTCAGTACACTTTGAAACAATTCTGCATTTGATATAAGTACTTCAGTACACATTAAAACAATTCTGCATTAGATATAAGTACTTCAGTACACATTAAAACAATTCTGCACTTGATTTAAGTACTTCAGTACACATTAAAACAATTCTGCATTTGATATGAGTACTTCAGTACACATTAAAACAATTCTGCTTTTGGTACAAGTACTTCAGTACACATTAAAACAATTCTGCTTTTGGTACAAGTACTTCAGTACACATTAAAACAATTCTGCATTTGATATGAGTACTTCAGTACACATTAAAACAATTCTGCATTTGATATGAGTACTTCAGTACACATTAAAAAAATTCTGCATTTGGTACAAGTACTTCAGTACACATTAAAACAATTCTGCATTAGATATAAGTTCTTCAGTACACATTAAAATAATTCTGTATTTGATACAAGTACTTCAGTACACATTAAAACAATTTTCATTTGATACAAGTACTTCAGTACACATTAAAATAATTCTGCATTAGATATAAGTTCTTCAGTACACATTAAAATAATTCTGTATTTGATACAAGTACTTCAGTACACATTAAAACAATTTTCATTTGATACAAGTACTTCAGTACACATTAAAACAATTCTGCATTTGATATAAGTACTTCAGTACACATTAAAACAATTCTGCATTTGATACAAATACTTCAGTACACATTAAAACATTTCTGCATTTGATATAAATACTTCAGCACACATTAAAACATTTCTGCATTTAATATAAATACTTCAGTACACATTAAAACATTTCTGCATTTAATATAAATACTTCAGCACACATTAAAACAATTCTGCATTTTATACGAAATTCTCCAACACATTAACACAATAATTCTACATTTCATATGAGTACTCGAGTATACGTGGAAACAATTCTACGTTTTTTACGAATATTCTAGTATACATTAAAAGAATTTTGCATTTTATACGAAAGATGGAAATGGATTGGAGAATGCTGGGTTTGCAGTGAAGGATCAGCCCTCGGATAGGAAACTGTGAATTTATGAAATCATTTTTTTTTATTTGTGTGTTTGTTTGTCTATTTGTGTGTCTGTCTGTGATTCTGTGTGTCTCTCCCTACCTGTTTGTTTGCCTGTATCTCTGTCTGTCTGTGTGTCTGTCTGTATGTATTTCTTTTTTTTTGTATCAGTATGCTCCATTACATTGGAGTAATACTACATAAAATATTACAATAATTAGTTACATAATTTATGACATGAGAACAAGATATTTACAATTTTGATTGAGATCTTGAAATTCTTATAGATACAAGTGTTGCCTAATTGTACTTCTTCTATTTTAGGTTACCATCATTGTTAATATTATTTCTAATTTCAATTACTGTTACATTTTGCCAAATTCTATGGATTTTATAAATTTTCTGAAGCTTTTGAGGTATGTTGTTGTGAATTGATCAAAAGGTGGAGGCCAGATTTGACCTGTGCGTATTATATTAGCTCGTAAAGTTCTTTCTTTTATCAGTGTGGCATATCTTAATATTATATGGTTGACTGTCTGCTCTTCTTTTAGTCTGCAAGGGCACGTTGGAGTTGGAATAATCTTGAATCTGTGAAGGTACGATCTTGTGAAGCCATGACCTGTCACAATAGAAGTAAATTCTGCCACGACAGGTACATTTATCTTCAATCTGTCTGTAATTGATGGGAAGAATGATTTCGTTATTGCGCCTTTAGTTGAGATAGCCCACTGCTCTTGCCATTTTCTTAAAGTCCTTTCTCTCTCTTCTGTTACTATGGTATCTCTCGATATTTTCTTATAAGCTATTTCCCCTTCATCTTCCATGGCGGCTTGTTTGGCAAGACGGTCAGCTATCTCATTCCCCACTATTCCGACATGTATGTAGGCCTATGTGTGCCTGCCTGGTTGTTTGTCTGTCTGTGTCTTTCTGTCTGCTTGTCTGTGTGTCTGTCTGTCTGTCTTTGATTTTGTGTGTGTTTGTTTATTTATTAACTGTGAAATTGTTACATAGAGCTCAAAGTGCAATCGTGACATAATTCCTGAAATAAGAATGTTCCGGTACCTATTCTGCGTGTTCAAACACATCACTACACGATGTCCCATGGTTGCAGGTACGCACTTAGTCGCATATACGAACTCGGTTCCGTGTAAAAGAATTCTCGATTCGTTGTAGGGAGGCAAGAGGGTGTTCTGTGTCGTCTGGAACTTCAACTATTCCAATATCACGCAGGTAGCACATGCTGCACGCAGAAAGAAGTCAGCTTCTTCTTCACAACCCCTCCCCCCGCCATTAGATCACGCTCACTGCCACCGGGACACGAGTGTTGTCTTGTTCCCTTCGCGTTCCAATGCTTCCAGAAATGTCTTCCGAGAGCGAGAACAATTCCTCATGACATCTATTTCCTATGTGTATTTTAATGTTACGTCGCGGAAATTTCACAACGCGTAGCTTTCCAGCTACTTGTGACGTGTCGATAGATCTTCTTTGACCTCCGATGTTGTTCACAGCGTAATGAGAACTCGTTGAAATAGATAGAAGACTAACAGCTAGGACAGTGTAACCTTGAGTGATGATTTGCAATGCGACAAGTTTAAATAGCGAACAGTCATGATGATGATGATTATGATGATGATGATGATTACTTACTTACTTACTGGCTTTGAAGGAACCCAGAGGTTCATTGCCGCCCTCACATAAGCCCGCCATTGGTCCCTATCCTGAGCAAGTTTAATCCATTCTCTATCATCATATCCCACCTCCCTCAAATCAATTTTAATATTATCTTCCCAACTACGTCTCGGCCTCCCTAAAGGTCTTTTTCCTTCCGGCCTCCCAACTAACACTCTATATGCATTTCTGGATTCGCACATACGTGCTACATGCCCTGCCCATCTCAGACGTCTGAATTTAATGTTCCTAATTATGTCAGGTGAAGAATACAATGCGTGCAGTTGTGTGTTGCGTAACTTTCTCCATTCTCCTGTAACTTCGTCCCTCTTAGCCCCAAATATTTTCCTAAGCACCTTATTCTCAAACACACTTAACCTATGTTCCTCTCTCAAAGTGAGAGTCCAAGTTTCACAACCATACAGAACAACCGGTAATAGAACTGTTTTATAAATTCTAACTTTCAGATTTTTTGACAGCAGACTAGATGATAAAAGCTTCTCAACCGAATAATAACAGGCATTTCCCATATTTATTCTGTGTTTAATGTCCTCCGGAGTATCATTTATATTTGTTACTATTGCTCCCAGATATTTGAACTTCTCCACCTCTTCAAAAGATAAATTTCCAATTTTTATAATTCCATTTCGTACAATATTCCCGTCACGAGACATGATCATATACTTTGTCTTTTCGGGATTTACTTCCAAACCTATCTCTTTACTTGCTTCCAGTAAAAATTCCCGTGTTTTCCCTAATCGTTTGTGGATTTTCTCCTAACATATTCACGTCATCCGCATAGACAAGCAGCTGATGTAACCCGTTCAATTCCAAACCCTCTCTGCTATCCTGAACTTTCCTAATGGCATACTCTAGAGCAAATTTAAAAAGTGAAGGTGATAGTGCATCTCTTTGCTTTAGCCCACAGTGAATTGGAAACGCATCTGACAGAAACTGACCTATACAAACTATGCTGTAGTTTCACTGAGACACATTTTAATTAATCGAACTAGTTTCTTGGGAATGCCAAATTTAATAAGAATATCATATAACACTTCGATGATGAGTATAATTATTATTATTATTATTATTATTATTATTATTACCACTACTATTATTATATCATAATCGACTACATATTCATTTCCGTATTTGCCGATCGAGTCTCACTTTCTTGCGATCTTTCGGGTGATATATCTGCCCTGTTTTGCTGTCTCGAATGATATGCTGGTGTTCATTCGTAGACGTCATCCTCTTCCATTAATTTTTTAATATCTTGTATTAGTACACATTTTCATTCCTTTCATTTGTAATTTAACTGCAATGTACAATGTTATCTAGTCTCGTTGGAATTGATATTAGCGTTACGATATATCGCCACCATGGCATTATCTGAATTCACACTGTAAACGTTGTCGTCTTCGGAATGAAGTCAACCAAGTAAACAGTCTACGCAGGTATCGAACCCACGCTTGGGTGTAATCTTGCTGCACAGTTTCCGCTCGCAACACTTGAACATGCTTTCTCCCCTTCACTTTCTGCTTTCTCTCCTTCACTTCCTGATTTCTTCGCTTAACTATCTGCTTTCTCCGATTCACTTACTGCTTTTTCTCCTTAACTTTCTCTTTTCTCTCCTTCACTTCCTGCTTTCTCCTCTTATCTTCTTGCTTTCTATCCTTCACTTCCTGATTTCTTCCTTTCACTTTCTCCTTTCTCTCTACACTTTCTCCTTTCTCCCCTTCACTTCCTGCTTTCTCCTCTTATCTTCTTGTTTTCTATCCTTCACTTCCAGCTTTCTTCCTTTCACTTTCTCCTTTCTCCCTACACTTTCTCCTTTCTCCCATTCAACTGCTGCTTTCTCCCTTTCACTTCCTGCTTTCTCCCCTTCTCTTCTTGCTTTCTATCCTTCACTTCCTGCTTTCTTCCTTTCACTTTCTCCTTTCTCCTTAAACTTTCTCCTTTCTCCTTTCTCCCCTTCACTTACTTTTTTCTCCCCTTAACTTCCTGTTTTCTCTCCTTCACTTCCTGCTTTCTCCCCTTCTCTTCTTGCTTTCTATCCTTCACTTCCTGCTTTCTTCCTTTCACTTTCTCCTTTCTCCTTAAACTTTCTCCTTTCTCCTTTCTCCCCTTCACTTACTTTTTTCTCCCCTTAACTTCCTGTTTTCTCTCCTTCACTTCCTGCTTTCTCCCCTTCTCTTCTTGCTTTCTATCCTTCACTTCCTGCTTTCTTCCTTTCACTTTCTCCTTTCTCCCTACACTTTCTCATTTCTCCCCTTCACTTTCTCCTTTCTCCCCTTCACTTACTGATTTCTCCCCTTTACTTACTGCTTTCTTCTCTTGACTTCCTGCCCTCTCCCCTTAACCTCCTGTTTTCTCTCCTTCAATTTCTGCTTTCTTCCCTTTACTTCCTCCTTTCTCTCCTTCACGTGTTGCTTTCCCCCTTTACTTCCCGCTTTCTCCCCTTCACTTCGTATCAATGCTTTCTCCTCTTCACTTCTCTTTACTAATCCGTCCCCCAGCTTAACCCTCATCCTCTTCCTTCTCTCTTCTTTATGTTGTTTGGATCATTATTTTTATTCTTCTTACTTTTTCAACGGCATTTCACTTTCACAATCTGGATTTTTAAGAAAAGTTTACTTGTTCTATTGTTTTATTTTATTATACATTATTCCTTGTATTCTGTGCGGAATTTCCCTCCAAATGCCCTTATAATTGTTAGTTTTTAGCTTCTAACAATATTAATGAGGCAGAAGAATTCTTTCTGGAATCATTCTTACGATGCAGACAAAGGAGTCTATCCTCGCCTCTTATATCCTGTACCTTTCCTTTTCTCCTCCTACATCGAGGAAGGATTCCGACTGATTTTGTACTCGGAGGTTGTATAGGCCTATTTGATGTTCTATGCCTAAGAATATTGTAGGTTTGTATAATAAAATTCTCTCGAGTCTATACATCTTACAGTTACAGTATATTCTGGCCGTTGTGTTGTGTACTATAGTTGCAATTATATTTTTTAATTGGTTATTTAACGACACTCTATCAACTACGAGGCTATTTAGGGTCGATGAGATTGGTGATAGCGAGATGAGGCCGAGGATTCGCCATAGATTACGTGGCATTTACCTTACGATTAGGGAAAACCTCGGAAAAAACCCAACCAGGTAATCAGCCCGAGCGGGAATCGAACCCGCGCCTGAGCGCAACTTCAGACCGGCAGGCAAGCTCCTTAACCGACTGAACCACGCCGGTGGCTGCAATTCTTTTCCTAGGTTATATAATATCTGTATCGTTTTTCTGTCTGTGCGGGTGTGTGTTGGAAGTAGGTCTACAATATTATACAGGGCGATCCATATAAACCTTTACAATTTTAATGGCTTATAACTTCTGAACCAATAATAGCATACGTGTGCAATCTGTTCTGAATTACAGAGTAACTGTGGGAGATACCGTGGAGTAAATGTTGAAAATGTTTTCCGCCTGCATCCGCACACAACTGTACTCGTCGCACCATATTCGTGACGTTATCCGAAGTGCATCTTCCATTTCTTTGCTGCTCTCTGACATGTGCCAAATGAGTACTCTGTCTCCCGGCTCATTCGACTCAACGATTTCTTTGGTGAGTTCAGTAAGCATTAGCGTGAGGCATAAGGTCTGGGTTTTCCACTGTCGCTAAGAAGCGAACCACTTATCTCCAGCTTTCTCACTATCAACAAAATTGTTGAGTTGGTTGGAACATTGCCCACACCGAATTCTGTTCGAAATGCCAGTTTCTTTTTAAGCAGGAAATTTGTCATCGAGTACGTTTTCAGCACAAAAACACACTGACGAAGTGAATAATCACTTCAAGACTATTTTCTACAATAATATCCAATATCAATATCAACAATGGACGAAAATCGTGCCAGGAGTACCAATACAAATTCTCCCAAAACTACAGAGATCATGATATTCAACTTGAACTTTAAACTAACTCCCAAAGAGAAATTATAATTCATTAAAATGGTAAAGGTTTTTATGGATCGTCCTGTATTATTCTGCATATTCTGTTTTTCTTTCTTCTGTTCTCAATCTGAGTTTCACTTTTCAGATGTGCTCGTCAACTATTTCCATTAGTTATGCACAGGAGCGTACGCAAGGAGGAGTTACCGGGTTTGAACCCCTCCTTTGAACTTAAAAAGAGACATTTTTAGATTCGAGTATTTTGTTATCCATGTTAGTTTCCCTTTTTCTAATTTTACACTGTCAGAGTAACAAAATCTACATCGACATAAGGCGTAGTCCTCAAACTCCTCCTTCAATATAATCCCTGTGCGCCACGTTCGAATTATAACAATGCTATCTTTATTATAGAGAGACCTATTGGCTAGTACCGACCTTGTAATAAAATGAAGCCGACACAATATGAAACTCAACTTGTTGTGAAAAATGAAAAGGTTATTTGACAGTTCTGCAGTGCAGATGTTAAATAGTTTGCATTGTCGATTTTAAACTCATTTTAAAAGCAGTATTCATCTGTCCGTTAATTTGAGTTCTGACTTTATTATCAAAGTTTGTTTAACATTTTCTGTATATAATATAGACCTATACGTTATAATAATATTAATAAATATACTGTCCTAATAACTTAGTAATGATACACAAAATTTGAAATGCCGATAATGTGAATTGTAAAAAATTTTAATAAGTCCTCCCTCCTTGACAAAATTCTGCGTACACCATTGGTTATGATTGTAAAGAGAACAATCAAAGAAATGACGTCACATCTATTGGAGTCGTATTTTCATAAATTAATTCAGCTATTCAATGTTCGCTGAGTCAAATTTGGCAGCTTTATTGCAGTTCACCCTTTTCTGCCTTATGAATTCAAGATTTTTGGATTTCATTTTACCAACCCACACTAGATTAGCACCGCGTGAAAATCCTGTGACAAAAAATGAACACCATACAGGTGTTCCATCTAGAGGGACGACACAGTTTTCGGCATGGACTAGAGTCGACAGCAATTATTCGGAAGGCGGTAGTCTGCTAGCATTTGCGTCGAGAGGGACAGCGTACAACATTGCCACATCGTACTTCACGCGTATTTGCAATACAAATAGCGCAGGGGAGAATTTAAATTATCAAAAGACAATAATGACCTTAGCCGTTGATTACTGTAAGCATGACACCAAACAAACCCTCTTTCCTTCATTAACAATATTCTTTGCACGGTTCTAAATCCCATACCACATGCTTCTGCAGTCGTTTCTTGCATGTTGGCAATGTTGCAGCCAGAATCATGATGGCTGGCAGCGTTCTGCTCGTCAACGTTTTTAAAATAATTATACATCTTAAACACTATTTCCCGCACCTGCCTGTGAAATATTTGTCTTTTCACAGTTTCTTCTTCCATTTATTTACCTTACACACACAGTAAATGTTAGTTTTACTTATTGAATGTATTGAAACACTCACACGGGAACAAACGAACTCGGGAAGTACTTGTTACAGACTGATTCTGATTGGTTATACTGTACAAGCTTGTGACGTCACATACCAGAAATGCTACGGCGCATATACCAACCGACCGCCTTCCGAAATGCCGTCTAGTCTAGAAACGGTAGCTGAATTTTGTCTGGAGCTCTCTTTCAGGGAAAGAATCATTTCAAATGTGTTTAATATGCTAAGCGCTACATGAGCTTGCCTCGCTTTTGAAGGAGGTGCTGTTACAGTCCGCGTCACCGTTTTTGGCGTGTGAAATAAGTAATGGGAACGTTAAGTGCGAATGTTTTACATTTTCCGCAGTCAGTCTGACAACTGTATTTGGCAAATGGCTGATGTGACGTGTATGGAAAGTGGTACCATTCTCAGCTGAACTAGCAGCATGCTCACAAACTGGGCACTATATATCTAGGACACACGCCAAAAACGCTGACGCCAGCTATACCTGTGCAGCTCTGTCGTTCGTTGGAGCTGTGAACCTCGGACTTATTGGCAAGAATGTTAATAAACGGCTCATTACAATGCAGTCCAGGTTGGGACGTAAACTCCAAAGCGATCGTGGCAATCATTTTACGATGTGATTCGCAACACTGTTCGCGCATCGACAAATGGACGAGTGCTGTTTGTTTATTGATATGTCTGCAATGAGGGGTTAATTTGTGTTGCCTGAGCGTAGGAGGACAGCTGGAAGGAGAGCGCGATAAGAGGGAAAGTGTGTTGTGAACGTTCCATTCTCCGAAGGTGTTGAAGTGTGTACGTCTGTTGACAGTCTTCACAGAACGCATTCCTACAATATTCAGTACATTTCCGTTTCTTCCCTACAAGAAATATTTTTAATCAATGTTTTCATTACATTCGTTTCAATTTTCTGTATTTGTTTCTAATGTGACATTGATAGCAAGCCAAGGGGAGTAAGAAATAATGCGTTCTTGAGGGCACAAGAGGGAGGGGGACGGTACAATTGTGTGCGGCGGTGTTCCTTAACACAACTTGAAAACATTCTCAGATAGATGAACATATTTGCAGATAGGGACGAGGGCGAACTGATCGGCACATGTCCCGTTTTCAGCTTAAAAACTTCGATCATAGCCGCTTTTTGTCTACCTTACAAGAACAGAAAATATAAGAGGAGATATATTTGGGCCTTAAAAACCTTTGTGTCAACTTTCTTTAGAGCCAGAGGATTGCCAAGTAATTTTTAAGTACACTTAACACGCATAGATTTAAGAAACAAATCAGATTAATTATTTAATTGTTTAAGCTAATTGAGTTAAAAATTGATACTCTAATATTCCTGTACTTTTGTATTTTCTATTTGTATATAGACCCTATTATTACATGCTGTATGTATTTTACCATTTATTAATGTTACTGTGCTCAATGAACTCTCTTAATTTTGTGATATATTTTGTATAACTGATCTGAAGTGCGCCCGAGCACGAGCTTCTGCTCTTTCGGGCTGCAATGCCTAATGTAGCTCAAGTGTAAAGTATTAAATAAATAAATTAATTAATTAAATAAATAAATAAGTTAATTAATTAATTAATTAATTTTACTTTCTATTCAAATGATCACAATAAATTCACTTCGAAGTTACTTTGAGTTATAAAGAACACCGCTAACTCTGCGACAAGAGCGTCGAGTTTTCACGATATAAACTCGAGTTAAAATTAAAAAATACAACAAATAAATCATAAGTTTGAAAGATACTATGTAAGACAGTTGGATTTTATAAGATTGAAGAGCGAATAAAAAGCAGAATGCCTAGAATTCATTAATTTGTTCATTGTTTTCTGTCTAAGGTTGTCCTTCACTGCAAACCCAGTATTACCCAATTTTCTCTCTTCCACAATCCTGTTCCTCTCTGCATAAGATCCATAGGCCTATATCTTAATGTTGTCTATCATCTGATATCTTCTTCTGTCCCAAAATTTTCTCCCCTTCACCATTCCTTGTACTGAATTTATCACATTTTTCAGCAGGCAGTTTCTTCTCAGCCAGTTACCAAACCAATTTCCTTTCCTTTTCCTGCTCAGTTTCAGCATTATTATTTCTTCACCGTCCTCTCTCTCTCTCTCTCTCTCTCTCTCTCTCTCTCTCTCTCTCATAATAGCATAGCTTCATTTCTTATTTCATTTGTCCAGATCACATACTCCATTCTTCTCCATATTCACATTTCAAATTCTTCCAGGTCGTTGCTCTTCACTTCGTCGTAATATCAATATTTCTGCGCCACACTCCACACAAAACACTTTACTAAACTCTTTCTTAGTTCTTTTTCCAAAACTCCCTCAGAAAATACTTCTTTTTCAATTGGAAGAAGCTTTCCTTGACTTCCTGGCGGCAGCATGTGTATTTATTGTAGGCCTACATCCCAAGTATATGAAGCTGTTCACTTGTTCCACTGCCTCATTTTGAATTCGCAAGTTTACTTTCTTTATTTTTCTTCCGGTAACTTTTCTTCTGGTTGAGGTTTTTTCCAGGGTTTTCCCTCAACCCAGTATGAGCAAATGCTGGGTAACTTTCGGTGCTCATTTCACCGGCATTATCACCTTCATCTCATTCAGACGCTAAATAACCTAAGCTGTTGATAAAGCGTCGTAAAATAACCTAGGAAAATAAAAATAAGAAAGCTCCAGTAATATAATCTCTTCTGCTAATAACACCATATAAACAGAAAATCTTATGGAATTTATTCTTATTCCTCCTAATATCACTCCTCCCATATTCTGAAAACAGTTTTTTTTACTGACAAGCAAACATTCTGATGGGGGCAGATAAAAAAGTTAAATTTTTTTCTTCCACCATGTTAATAATGTGAAAAGAAGTGCTTATACAAATTTTTTCCACTCGACCGCAATTACGAGACCGTCCAGAAAGTGATTTTCCTGGGGCCGTTTATAGAAAAAAACACAATTGCATCGAAATATTTATTGAAACAGATACAGCAATTGTTGCGCTATTTGTCAACATATCCCCCACTGGAATTGAGACATTTGTCATACCATGGGATCAATTTAGAAGTCAGCCGCCTCAGATCGGAACCAGCGTTTGACTGCGTCTGCACCTCTCTCTGTCGATCCCATGATATGAGAAATGTCTGAATTCCGATGGAAAATATGTTGAAAAATAGCTCAACAATTGCTGTGTCTGTTCCCATAAATTTGTCCATGAAACTGTGTTTTTTTTCTGTTAACGGCCTCTGGCGAACTTATTTTTTACGGCCTTCGTAGTGGCCAAAATTTGTATAAGCACTTCTTTTGACTTTATTAACATGGTGGAAGAAAAAAAATTAACTTTTATTATCTGCCTCCTTCAGCATGTTTGCTTGTAAGTTCTCCAAGTAGATGTTGAACAGGGTAGGTGATAAAGGGCATCCTTGTCGTCTTCCTCTCGTATAATAATAATAATCCGTGGCGCTACAGCCTGTGAAGAGCCTAGACCGACCAGCCGGCTGCTGGCCTCACGCCCACACGTCGAAGCAGAGGTGGACGATCATCCAACCAGAATGGATGTATCGTGCGGTTAGCACGATGATCCCCCCAGCCGTTATAGCTGGCACTCGCAACCGGATTTCGCTACCTATCGTAGCTCCCCAAGTGCATCGCGATGCTGGGTGGGTACCGGTCCCATACACTGGCCGAAATTTCATGAGAAAATTTCTTCCCCCATGAGGTCTCGACTTCCTCTCGTATAGTAATAACAATAAAAAGCAAAGCATTACAGACGGAAATAAATACATTCGAAAAGACTAAGCCTACTGGATGAGGCCGAACAACGTCCGTCATCGTGACGGTGGGTTAGTGTACTATATAATATGAGGTAGCTATAATATCTCTGCGGCAAACCACTGCACGGAGAGCTTCTGTAGTGCTATTATTTATTCACCTATAATGGATTAGCGATCAAAGCTGTCGATTACTCGCTTCTAAGATATACCTCGAACGATCATTGTATCTGACGTCACTGGCCGGCGTGAGCAGAGATATTCACGTACCACGCCTTGCTGTAAATAATTGATTTCAATTTTAAGTGTATCGACTATATATTACGCATTACAGCTCTTTGTTTTACGCAGTTATTTGTTGATTTTAATATATGCTTCTAAATGCGAGTTGCGTTCGGAAAGTAAAGACCTTTCAAATATTATGGATGAAAAGTAATTTAGAATAGGTTACCGCAGTGGGAATCCACGTGTTATTTCGTGATTGTGCTATTATCTTGTGGGAACTGAACAGCGGTCGAGTCACACACGTTACGCTATTTTGTATAACCGAAAGTGCATAGCCATCATTTTGGAAGTGTAGAACCATAATAAATGCTGAAGCTTGTCGTGAGAGAGTTGGCGGGTGGCAAGATCTGTAAACATGGCGTTGTCCTTTCGCACGGCAACGAATGCCGTCATACGTGCTTTTCGAGTGGGATTTCGTAAAGTCCGAACTTGGCAATTTTCGCATCTCAAGCAATATTTATGAGATCATCGATGAAGAGTTCGCTATCTTCAATCATGAAAATTTTATTCGGTAAATACAGTAAATATACTCGGGAGGAAATTAAACGCAGAATAAATACGGGAAATGCTTGTTATTATTCGGTTGAGAAGCTTTCGTCATCTACGATGAAAGAGTAATGGAACGGAGAAAAATTCTCTCCGGAGCCGGGATTTGAACCCGGGTTTTCAGCTCTACGTGCTGATGCTTTATCCACTACGCCACACCAGATACCACCCCGGCGTCGGACAGAACTGCCTCTGATTAAGTTCCAACTCTTGGATTCCCTCTAGTGGCCGCCCTCTGCACTACGTCATAGATGTCTATGAACATAGGACCGAAGTCCACACATGTGCTGAGGTGCACTCGTTATGAGTGACTAGTTGGCCGGGATCCGACGGAATAAGCGCCGTCTTAAATCACGAAGTGATTTACGCATATCATATATGTTATTTTAATGTACCGAAGTACATATGATATTTCCATGCAGATATTCTGCGTCATCATACGATGAAAGAGTAATGGCTAGTGCAGAGGGCGGCCACTAGAGGGAACCCAAGAGTTGGAACTTAATCAGAGGCAGTTCTGTCCGACGCCGGGGTGGTATCCGGTGTGGCTTAGTGGATAAAGCATCAGCACGTAGAGCTGAAAATCCGGGTTCAAATGCCGGCGCCGGAGAGAATTTTTTTCCTTTCCATTACTCTTTCATCGTATGATGACGCAGAATACCTGCATGGAAATATCATATGTACTTCGGTATATTAAAATAACATATATTTTGTCATCTAGTCTGCTGTCAACAAATCTGAAAATTAGAATTTATAAAACAGTTATATTACCGGTTGTTCCGTATGGTTGTAAAACTTGCACTCTCACTTTGAAAGGAACAGAGATTAAGGGTATTCGAGAATAAGGTTCTTAGGAAAATATTTGGGGCTAAGAGGGACGAAGTTACAGGAGAATGGAGAAAGTTACACAACGCAGAACTGCACGCATTGTATTCTTCACCTGACATAATTAGGAACATAAAATCCAGACGTTTGAGATGGGCAGGGCATGTAGCACGTATGGGCGAATCCAGAAATGCATATAGAGTGTTAGTTGGGAGGCCGGAGGGAAAAAGACCTTTGGGGAGGCCGAGACGTAGATGGGAAGATAATATTAAAATGGATTTGAGGGAGGTGGGATGTAATAATATAGACTGGATTAATCTTGCTCAGGATAGGGACCAATAGTGGGCTTATGTGTGGGCGGCAATGAACCTTCGGGTTCCTTAAAAGCCAGTAAGTAAGTAAATACAGTAAATGTGGTTAAAGTTATTGAATGTTAATCCAAATTTAGGAAATAAAATAATATTTCAGTTTTCCATCATCATTGCGTAATTTCAATCAATTTCATTATACCCGTATATAAACATCTAGGGAAATAGGCTACACTGTTGTGCAAGCCAATTTTTAAAGACAATATTTTTAAAAGATAAGAGATAAAGATACGACTTTGCTAATCAACATTTTATGTCTTGTAACCCACATGTATTCTCCTATTAGTATATTAACTGTATAATATATCTCAAGTGAATTAATCGTCAAATTTATCTCGAGCATTTTAGGTCTTATAAATTGTGTGTGTGTGTGTGAGTGTGGTGTGTGTGTATATTCCCCTTATGTTATGTAACTGATTTTGATTATGTGTAATTTTCTACTTTATTTTATATATTATGTAACCGATCTTGACTATTTGTAATTTTATATTAGGCCTATGTAACTGATCTTGACTATTTGTAATTTTCTACTATATTTTATATAATTTCTAAGGTATCTTCTTTTGTGTTGTTTTGTAATCTAATTTTGTATTTCATGTATATTATTGAGACCTGGTTGAGTGGAAGAGAAGGCCTCATGGCCTTAACTCTGCTAGGCAAACTACTACTACTACTACTACTACTACTACTACTACTGATACTGATACTGATACTGATACTGATACTGATACTGATACTGATACTGATACTGATACTGATACTGATACTGATACTGATACTGATACTGATAGTACTACTAACTACTGCCACCAGTAATAATAATAACCAACTAATAATAGTAGATATAAGAGAGATTTATTAATTCAATGGTGTTCGGGTAAAGGGCTAAACAATTTTTTATGCAAGTGGAGCTTTGTTTCCCAGGAGAATACACAAGTTAAATTATTCTACAAGTGGGTGTGCAAAAAACAAATGATTACTAAAATTTGATGTGTTTTATTTGTGTGGCAAATTATTTGTAATATGGTTTCGATGTTTAATATGCATATAATTCAAAACTATTTTTTATGACTCATCTTCTTTTACCCAAACACCATCGAATTTTGAGTAATGTGTGATGGAAGGTGGTTTTAAATATGTTTTTGAGCATTTCTTTTATTTTAGAGACTATTTCTTATTATTATTATTGAGCTCATTTTAGGCGCCTAAAATCTAACTTTTAGAACCTAAAAATCCGAAGTTTAGTAGTTATAATGGAATCTACACAATCTTAATTCGCGATGTTCGTTGGTCCGAACGTGTTGCTGAATATTAATTCAATACGAAATTCCTCCTGCCAAAAGACAGGGAAGCATTACTTCATAATGAAACTGGTTTTTGCCATAAAGTATTCGTTATACACATTTGGTGTAGTTCATTGATCTCTCTGAAAAGTTAAAGATCGCTCAAATTATAACATAATTTTCACTCGATCTTGTAATGTCTTATACATGACTGAGCCAGCCAACAGCTGTTCGAGTAAATCGTTCGGAATAGCTTTTGAATACATGCATAATAGATTCTCTGCTAATGACGTGATTACGGCCAGCTTGTTAATAGAAAATATATTTTGTTCTTATTGTGTGGTTATTAGTAAGTTCTAATAGTGTGATACTGGCGTGTAAGTAGCAACACGTTCCGCTCGGGAGAGCAACAACATCAAGTACGAGCTAAAGGAAGGTCCAGCCATTGGATAAGCTTGTAAAGCATGTATTTCTTTTTTTGCCGATAATGCCGGAGCTATAAACCTTGTAACCATCTTCATGTTCTTTCAAGACATGTTTAATTCATTGATTAGCCTTCGCGAAACTAGAATGCTGAAAGCATAAAAAAGTGTGATGACGCAACAGTTGATTTTCCTTACCTATTTTCTGACATTACCGGAAGAAATTAATTAAAGACACAAATTTGGTTTTCGCGAAATTTCTGCAACAAAACTCGTCAACTTCATGAGAGCTCTTTGCCCAGTTCTGGCTCTCACATTTAGTACTGCTTCCTCAATCGTTCTCTCTCAAAATCAGCACATTTCAACATTACGCCCTACTTCCGAATGGCGCGCAACTTAATTACAGACTTCATTCATTCATAATTTTCTGCCCAAGAGCATGGCTTTCACTGTGTCGTATGTCGAGTTGCGCCGATGTTTAAAACTGGTTGTGTATATATGGTGAAACACGAAAACCTTTGTTTTAAACCGTTTAATACAGGTAGAATTGATTATATTGGCAATTTCAATGCGGGGAAAAACAAATAACCTATAAACCTTAGCAACGGTGTTGTCTATTCCACTAAAAGTTGCGTTATGTGTATACGTATGTCCGAATGAAGAGGATGGTGATGAATTTGTCGTATGTTGTTCACTGATAGAATACTCAGAAGGTATTTATGATTGCGTAGATGAAGATGATGTCCTTGAAGACACATCAATAGGCTGCAAATTAACTACTAACGTATTTTTCTTTTCCTCTTTACTAGCGATATATCATTCGAAGTTACTCGTTTAACAGACTTAGGACAAAACCCAAATCTGATAAGCTGTTCTTTTAGTCGTGATGCCAGAGCTTTGTGATAACTAGTCTTACAATATTTACAAGTTGTCTCTGTCTTACCATTGACATGTCTTGTTTCGGAAAGGTTCCACACTTCCAATAGAGGACGCATTCCACTAGACTCTAGACTCTTCGGTTTGACTGATTAAGTTATACTGGGTGTTCAGTTCAAAGTGTGTCTTGGCTCGCTGTATGCCGTCATGTGGCTAGTCGATGAGCCTAGAGAATTCAATCTTCCTACACTTCCGCAGAGGCGTATTACCTATGTGCGAGAGAAGTTGCCTAGCAAGTACGGCGTTCATTCTGAAGAGTGCTTACCGATACGTATGGTGACGCCGGTAGTGGCAGGAATGTGAACTGTTTCGAAACATGTACTGAGGTGAGTTTTTTCTTTATGGGGAGAGGGTTAAGACGATTACTTACGTATTTGTTGACATTAACTTCGACGGTCAACATGGACACGGAGGCTGGCTTTCTATGCCCAAGGTTGCGGGTTCGATCCCGGGCCAGATCGATGGCATTTAAGTGTGCTTAAATGTGACAGGCTCATGTCAGTAGATTTACTGGCATGTAAAAGAACTCCTGCGGGACAAAATTCCGGCACATCCGGCGACGCTGATATACCCACTGCAGTTGCGAGCGTCGTTAAATAAAACATAACATTTTGGACACGGAACATTTGATTTGTGTTGTGGAATGTTGCCGTACGCAACCGATGATAACAAATACCCTGTGTACGACTTGGCTTCGCAAAATACAGTTCGAAAGAGGTTATGGTATCACACAGACCGTACAGACCGCCATCTGTTGCTACGACGTTCAAGTTATACCGTACACGTTCTCAAGTTCAGATTGAACGCCTTGATTAATGGGCAACTTCTCTGACATAAAAGCTGAAACTCGCTTCATATCACTGACTCATCAACAATGACGTCATGACACACTTTGAAATGAACACCCAGTAGAACCTATCTTCTAGATATCTCTGGGTTCATCCAGTTCATTGTTTTATGATAACCCCTGAAGCGTATGCGTTAGGTGTAGCTTTCCAGTATCCAAAGTTGCGTGACACCCTGATTCAACCATTCTGACATGGTTTTAAACTGTTTAAAACAAAGCCTTTATCTATCCATCTATATTATAATCATATTTTAAAAACCCTAGTCGTAAGAGAACAAAGTTCATCTCCTTGGAGTTCATTTACAAAATACCGAACAACAAGCAATAATTTTCATTTTATGACGTTTCTGTTTCATCCATTTATCCAGACGGATCGTCCAGTAAATGAAACAGACGCCGTTGGAAATGTCATTACTTGTTTATTTAGCTCTAATGAAACTGCTCGGTGCCTGTTCTGAGATTCGACGCGAAGTGTTTCTCGGTCTAGTGGTCGGAACACTGTTTTTCCTTCGATTATTACCATTTCAATATGGGCTGTAAGGAGCATTCGGCACGTTTATGGCATAGGAACCTGTTTTCATAGGGTTTGACGAATTGGCTACACCCCGTCCATATACAGCTGCAGCCTCGCGCTCGGGTTGCAATCCATATGGACATTAAATTAAATTATGGGGAAAAAAGAGAAGCCGTGTGCTTTCACAGACTTCTCATGTTGTTTCGCGCTCAATTTCCTTCGGAGTGGTCTGCGCCCCGGACGCAGGTACAGTCGCTGACTTGCAGTAGGCCAGGAAACCAGCCGCTGATCACAAGAAACAAATTGCCCACCGTTCTCCGTGAAACGAGCAGGCTCGGGTTCAAATCCTGGTTGCGACAAGTTACCTAATCCCCATTTCAGTTTGGTTGACAGGCTTTCCCCTCTACTCACACTCTTTACCATCCTTGAAGGGGAAGATGCTACTGTCTATCTTACTAACGTTCGACTAATTGACTTTGAACACAGTGAAAATTCTTATTTATTATTTATTTGACATCTTTGTACATTAGTACTATCAATTGTGCTTAAATAATTAACGTTACAATAATATGAGACTTGAGAAGGTGACGTCCATTTTCGTTCCTCAAAGCATCAACATATCAGTGTGCCTTTTCTTCTTGAGGCGACGATCAGGCCGTGCAGGGGGTAGGTTCTGAGGAATCTGGTTGATTAAGCTGTTAGAATGTGTTGACAATGTTGCAAATAAGCGTGTGTAGGAAGAATGAATTACGGTCTCTATTTTGGCTAGGTCTAGATCTGAATGAAGTGTTTCATTTCTGATGTACCATAGTGCTCCAGTGATTATCCTTAGTGCCCGATTTTGGAATGTTTGAATACGCTTGATTTGGCTTATAGAAGCCGATCCCCATAATGAACATCCATAGAGCCAAATAGGTTTAAGAAGCATTACATATATTAACCTTTTGTTGGAAAGGGAAAGACAAGAGCTGGAAAGTATTGCTTTCAATCGATGAAGTCCGTATCTTAATCTCTGGAGGGTGTAAGTGAGATGTTTATTCCAGGTCAAGCGACTGTCTAGGATGAGTCCAAGATATCGTACTTCTTCATGCTGTGGTACTGGTGAACAGGTGAGGTATAATGGAAGTACTTTTTTCTTTTTTGAGGTATGTGAATGTTACTGTTGATGACTTATTTATGTTCATGACTGTTCTCCATGTTTTGTTCCATATTTCAATTTCTTGAAGAAAGTTTTGTAGAATGGTTGTCACTTGTTCACCAGTATCTCCTTTGCTATAGTTCTTCTAGCCAGTTCTTATTATTGAAAATGTTTACCTGTAATCTATATTTCGAAAATCTATACTAAACGTTTGTATTTCACTTTATTGTTGTGTTTATATAAACTGGCACATTAAAAAGCTACTGAGAGCAGAAGATAAATGTTTTCTCCACCGCTAGTTGCTACTCTAAGCATACACAACGGGACAATCTGCACTGTGTGACTTCATAATACAAACTAACATCCGTTAATTTAATTAATTATTAGTTGAAAATATTGTAAGAACGACACTAAAATATACTGAAACATGTAATTGTCAAACATCTGTGTCACTGTATTTTATATCCATTTATGTACTTTATTTAATATTTTATTTTCTTGTGTGTACAACTTGGGGGGGTGCACGTATAAGAGGTAACAGCTACCGGTCTGTTACTGACGGACTCAGAGCAAGTAGAAGGGGAAAGAAATGCCTTCGCATCCTCTCAACTTGTATGAAATGTCGTTTAGTTTGTGTTTTTTCTGTTTTTTTATTGTCAACTCATTAAGAGTACCGGTACCAATGAGTGAAATTACGAAATTCTAAACTATAAGAGCTAGATTTTTCAAATTTGTACCATAGGTGTATACTAATATAACTAAAGAACTGAAAGAAATTTGTCCTTATAGCTCTCATGATTCACAAGTTATGGTCAAGTGTCCGTTTTTGGGGGACGAGTACCTCAAAAAGTCCCTTGCGTAACAATTTCCTTTCTTCTGGTCTTATAATTTATGAATAGGTTCACCGCACATATACTTCTTTAAATAGCCCTGGGTTTCAATGTAGAGTCATTAGATAAGCCTCTAGAATTTTTTTAATATTGTATTTTTTTTTCTTAAAAAAATATTAAGAAGCTGAAAAAAATACGTCACCATCTCTGTACAAGCACAACGGAATTTCACATTAAATAACGTGCAGCAATCTGTGCCTGCTCGCGAAAATAAAGGCGATCGGCCATCTTTGCTATTGTTGTGCGTACTTCCTTCCACAGCCGCCGTCTGTATTACTGACGAGCGAAAGTTTAAATCCTATGAAATTAAATATATGTACAGTACATACTATTTTCATTATGGTTCCATCGATATTAAAAATTCTAAAGCCATTTAATAATATCTAGTTACGTGTTGGTAGAAGTGTAGTATTAGTCCAGTAGTGTGGTGGTAGTAGTGTAATATTAGTGTTGGTAGAAGTGTAGTATTAGTGCAGTAGTGTGGTGGGTTATTTTATGACGCTGTATCAACATCTAGGTTATTTAGCGTCTGAATGATATGGTGATAATGCCGGTGAAATGAGTCCGGGGTCCAGCACCGAAAGTTACCCAGCATTTGCTCGTATTGGGTTGAGGAAAACCCCGAAAAAAAACCTCAACCAGGTAACTTGCCCCGACCGGGATTCGAACCCGGGCCACCTGGTTTCGCGGCCAGACGCATTGACCGTTACTCCACAGTGTGGTGGTAGCAGTGTAGTATTAGTGTTGGTAGAAATGTAGTAGTGTTGGTAGAAATGTAGTAGTGTTGGTAGAAGTATAGTACTAGTGTAGTAGTGTGGTGGTAGTAGTGTTGTATTAGTGTTGGTAGAACTGTAATAGTGTGTTGATAGGAGTGTAGTATTAGTCCAGTAGTGTGGTGGTAATAGTGTAGTATTGGTGTGTTGGTAGAAGTGTAGTATTAGTGTTGGTAGAAATGTAGTAGTGTTGGTAGAAATGTAGTAGTGTTGGTAGAAGTATAGTACTAGTGTAGTAGTGTGGTGGTAGTAGTGTTGTATTAGTGTTGGTAGAACTGTAATAGTGTGTTGATAGGAGTGTAGTATTAGTCCAGTAGTGTGGTGGTAATAGTGTAGTATTGGTGTGTTGGTAGAAGTGTAGTATTAGTGTTGGTAGAAATGTAGTAGTGTTGGTAGAAGCATAGTACTAGTGTAGTAGTGTGGTGGTAGTAGTGTTGTATTAGTGTCGGTAGAAATGTAGTAGTGTTGGTAGAAGTATAGTACTAGTGTAGTAGTGTGGTGGTAGTAGTGTTGTATTAGTGTTGGTAGAACTGTAATAGTGTGTTGATAGGAGTGTAGTATTAGTCCAGTAGTGTGGTGGTAATAGTGTACTATTGGTGTGTTGGTAGAAGTGTAGTATTAGTGTTGGTAGAAATGTAGTAGTGTTGGTAGAAGCATAGTACTAGTGTAGTAGTGTGGTGGTAGTAGTGTTGTATTAGTGTCGGTAGAAATGTAGTAGTGTTGGTAGAAGTATAGTACTAGTGTAGTAGTGTGGTGGTATAGTGTTGTATTAGTGTTGGTAGAAATGTAGTAGTGTTGGTAGAAGCATAGTACTAGTGTAGTAGTGTGGTGGTAGTAGTGTTGTATTATTGTTGGTAGAAATGTAGTAATGTGTTGGTAGAAATATAGTACTAGTGTAGTAGTGTGGTGGTAGTAGTGTTGTATTAGTGTCGGTAGAAATGTAGTAGTGTTGGTAGAAGTATAGTACTAGTGTAGTAGTGTGGTGGTAGTAGTGTTGTATTAGTGTCGGTAGAAATGTAGTAGTGTTGGTAGAAGTATAGTACTAGTGTAGTAGTGTGGTGGTAGTAGTGTTGTATTAATGTTGGTAGAAATGTAGTACTGTTGGTAGAAGTATAGTACTAGTGTAGTAATGTGGTGGTATAGTGTTGTATTAGTGTTGGTAGAAATGTAGTAGTGTTGGTAGAAGTATAGTACTAGTGTAGTAGTGTGGTGGTAGTAGTGTTGTATTATTGTTGGTAGAAATGTAATAATGTGTTGGTAGTGTGTTGATAGAAGTGTAGTATTAGTCCAATAGTGTTGTGGCAATAGTGTAGTATTGGTGTGTTGGTAGAAGTGTAGTAGGCCTATTAGTGCAGTATTGTGGTGGTAGTACTATAGTAGAGTGATGGTAGTAAAAATGAAGTATCGTGTATGAAGTATCCTGTTATGTCCTCATTCTTGCAAGGCTTTGGAATCAATACTCGTCATTCACACTCAGCAGAAGAACTGCCAAAGAAACCAGAACACAACCACATGTCCATTATTTTTTCCTGGCGATAGAGCCTGTCCTGTTTTACTGGATTTGTAGGCGAACGTGCTGCTAAATATACCAGAGGAGGGAAGTAATGAACTGCAATCTTTCCGATTGTCACTCGTCCGTATTGTGCGTTTGTGTAGGTTCAACTGTCCCAGTTGTCTTGGCGACGACGCTGCGATCTGTCCTGTCATCTCATACCTGATGTCGCCTCGCCTCGGCGTGTGTAAGACAATGAAGACAATGAGGCACCGGTCGTTTGAAACGTTCGTCGACACCGCACCAATCAATACGATTAGGCCTGTACGAGATCGCTTTACTGCTCACAAAGACCAATCTGATTGCTATTGATTTCTCCTTTCATATTGTTCTTGGTATTGACTGAAGTCAAGTGTTATTGTCATTAGTTTGCTATGTCTTCTGGCCACATTTCAGATGTGCATGTTGACACAGAGATTAATGGCTACAACTTAGAGTAATGCACTACACCAAATTATGAAGATCTTATTTTAAGTTTATCTTTTGCGAGAAATGTTTTCAAGCGCGTATGAATCTATAAATAGATGCAAAAATATCATTATTATATCAAAATAGTAGTAAAATATGAAAGTTAATTTTTATTCTCTCCTTATACAAAATATAAAGAGAAATTATTTTATACTGCAAAAAAAATTATATATTTCGGAATTTTTCCGAAAAAATAAACATTTTCAGCATTCCTGAAATTGAAAGTTTGTATGATTGTATGTATGGGTGCATGCATCTGTAAAGCGATTTCTCTTAAATTATTGGTCATGTTTTGATCATACTTGAGTCCTATATTTCCAAAATGTGTCTTATCCCGAAAAATCGAAAATTCAGATAAATACACTATGCACTCTAGATCGAACACAATTTACTGTCACAAAATGGTGTTCCAAAAAAATTCTTGCCCCACTCAATTTAATAGGAGAAATATGGTTGATGTTCCAAAATGTATCTTATCTTCCAAAACTGCATTCCATAACTTGCCTACTCCATACTCCATAGAAGTGTTGTCGGAAAGGGCCACAACATTTGATATCGAGTCTCAAGTTATTCGCAAAGGGAACATCATTAAAGAAGCGAAATGAAATGATGTTAAGGGGACACTATGGTAAAATAATGGTGAAAAATAAAGAAAATAAATTTAATAGTAATATACGTTACAAGAGCGGTATGTTGACGTTTTCATGGTCGAGGAAAAGAATGAAAAAGCGAAACGTAGTTGAGCTTTTTTAATTTCCGAGAACATGAAAGCAAACATACCGCTCGTGTATCGTACATTATTTTGTGCGAAGATCGTTTATTACATACCTGAAAGACGAATTTCTAATTAGTTGCAATGAAATCTCCATGTTGGTTTCTGTTTAATGACGGCAACTTCGGAAAACCAAAATATCTTTCTTCAACATTGTTGCTATAAAATGTTTTCTGTGTTTACTATACTCCAGCAGGCCGTGATATACGTCTGTCTTTTTTTTTCCTCCAGTCTATAAATGCGAACTTAAAACAAACGGTAAGGTTATGTAATGATTTATTTTTCATTTTAATATTTTAACAATATTATTGCGATGGATGGAAAAATCAGGCCGGATTATCTTTCTACATGAACCTCCTGAATGCAAATCGTGCTGATGAAGCCCAGAATGTTGAATCAGATGTTGACTGTTGTGGTGCACCAGACTCTGAATCAGTTCATTGTGCTTAAGAACATTTGAAAACTTTTTCATTATCAGAGTATTTTTAATTTTTTTTAGTAAGCTGTCTTGACCTTGAACTACTTCATTAACAATGTATAACTTTTGATTTGAAGTCTTGCAATATAACATTTAATTTACATCGAAGATTTTTGTGTTTTTCCAAATCATGCCTTATCCAACTATATGTTGTTTTCAAAACTTGCCTTGTCGTAAGTATAGTTCCAAAATTTGCCTTCTCCAAATTTAACATTACAATGGAAATCTTGTTGAACAAAGTAACCTCCTATGATTCTATTCCTGATCTATTTACTATAAAATATTTATTTTAAAAGGTGAAAAAAATTATTATTTTAACGTAAAAAATAGGAAAACATGTTTTTTTATTTGTGAAAAAACATCAAAAGTGGATAAGACACGTTTTGGAACTATAGGGCTCACAAAAATTAAACTTCGCCACATCATTATCTATCACACCTTGATTGTATGTACAGACATTCAAAGACGTAGCTTGAAAAAATGTAGAAAATCGAAATTTCACCCATCACCTCCCTTAAATAACCAAAGAAAAAATTGTATATCGGCCAGGAGTTTAACATTTGAAGAGTCCACTGCAAGAATTATAAATGTCACTTTCTTGTCGAAAATGAACCAAGACTGTCAGTGCATAGCTTAAGACATATAGAATGTACATAGAGAGTTATATGGCATTAACACTGATAGTCATTGTCCAGTAATGATCGGAAAATCACAGTTAAGCTTTGAGCGCTAAGCATTTCAAACTTTCAATTGCTTCTCCTGCAAAATGTATTCCAGATGACATCCATCATTCTTGCAGTGGACTCTTCATTTTGCAACAATATTTAATGAAAGTCTACGAACTATCTTGGAAACCAATTTCGGTGTCAAATATTTCCTTAATACTGTTATTTCATCAATCTACAAGGTAGGCTATTTGTGGTGGTAAAACACTCTTCTGTAGCAGCATCGGTGTCAGGTAAAGCTAGCACAAATCGAATAATGCACTGCAAATTTTCGCAAAAGTTGTTTTGAGACAGGAGGAGGTTGAAAATAACGAACCACTTTACACCGACACATTTATCAGTCCTTAGTTCATGGCTTATAGATTCAATACCATCTGCTGAGCTTGAAGTCTCGGTTCTCGAGTCTGTTGGTTAAAAAAAACGATCACAGAAGTCTGAAACACTTAATGAGGTAATAAAAGTTTACAGAGCAATACTTGCATGGAAAGGAATGCCGCCGTCGTGAAGTTCAGCACTACATAGAAGGGTTAAGAAAAAAGAGAGGCGGCGAAGTGGTGTGAGTAACAATGAAGTAATTAAAAGCACATGAATAAACAAAAGATTTAGTTTAAAAGTACAGAAATTTTCACCATAAGGATGAGGAGGCGAAGACGTGCACAGAAATGGAAAAGAGAGGGGTGGAATAAAGAGAGATTGTCTGCTGTGATGGAGAAGAAGAAGAAAAAGATTAGTACAAGAAATAGAAATAGGAGACAAGGCAAACGGAGAATAAGAAGGGTATGCAGAAGAGAGAAGAATTAGAATGTAGTTGAGGAAGAGGAATATGGTGTTGGTGATGAAGCAAATCCACTGGCTGGGGTAATGAAAGCGAGCGTGGAGAGAAGTAATAAGCACAATATGGAAAGATGGCTTTACGGCAGCCTGAGCTGGAACTGTGATAGTATAATCCCCGTCCGCGATCATCAAGATGTGAACGACGGTCCCCATAACGTCGTAAATTGCGTGAGACGAATTGCTTACGGACACCCGAGGCTCGAACGTGTTCAGAGTTACGTCGATATATTTTTAAGGCCTTTCCAGTCGTAAAGTAAATTAGTTTATTAAACTCTGCGCTTGGCAGCGCTGTTTTAGTGCCATCCCACGCCGTCTTGACAAATGAAGAACTGCCTTCAAAGTGGAGATGAGGGCGGTTGGCGTAATTCCGTGAGACAGTTTCACTGGCAGTGTTCAAATCACAGTTTTTAGTTATAAAATATGTCATAAATACATAGAAATCGGAGGATTTTTTGGCCTTTGTAGCATTTACTGCTCCATTAAAAGTCTGTAGACTCGTTTACCGTGAGAGGAGAGACTTCTCAGACCCTCAGTTTCCTTTCCCAACATGTTTAGTAGAGGATCTTCTATTGCCTGATTAAATTTTGCACGCGTTTACCGAATCACTCTCTATTTTCACTTTCCTACAGAGGATCGATACCAGATCTTCTGAATCTGCAGCCAGAAATGCTATATTTGGGTTTGTAACGTTTAGGTGTTCGCTAATCATTGTCATTAAAAGTAATCACCATAAGTACTATAATCGTGGTGTGTTGTATATTTCATCTTCTCTCAGTCAGCAACTGCTGCACTATATTTAACAAGTGTCTTGCTTCTGATTTGACTTCACTTGGTGTTAAATGTATCCATAATTTATATTTTACTCTGCCGCATCAAGCTGCACTAAGAAACGGACTCAGTACATGACTCTGTACTCCAGTACTGCTCTCAGCCAATTAGCTGTACGTATGCTGTGTTTGAAAGAAAATGTGTTCGCTTAAATGAAAAGTGTAGATGTGGTCCAGCGTGTATGAAATCTGTCCAGCTGTTTTTATAAAGAAGTAAACAGAATCAATTCGAAGTAGATCGCCATTTGCGTTATTCTTCAAAACTGTCAATCATCGTTTATGAATAAACTTGTGGAAGATTTTTTTAAGTAGGTTATTTTACGACGCTTTATCAACATCTCAGGTTATTTAGCGTCTGAATGAGATGAAGGTGATAATGCCGATGAAATGAATCCGGGGTCCAACACCGAAAGTTACCCAGCATTTGCTCATATTGCGTTGAGGGAAAACCTCGGAAAAAACTTCAACCAGGTAACATGCCCCAACCGGGAATCGAACCCGGGCCACCTGGTTTCGCGGCCAGACGCGCTACTCCACAGGTGTGGACAACTTGTGGCAGATATTATTATTATTATTATTATTATTATTATTATTATTATTATTATTATTGTCTATAATTACGAATAATAAAACTGCAACCTTATTTTTTCTGGTAAATTTCGCTTTTGAAAAAATAATTAATTGGTGTAAACACGTATAATTAGCTATCCTCAGACCGAAAATCGCATTTCTGGCATTTTTTGTTTGTATGTCTGTCTGTATGTTAATTATATTTTCACTCGAAAATGGCTGAACGGATTTCTATGAAAACTGGTACTTAAGATAAGTTAGTTTTCACTTAGATTTTAGGCTATGTGGCATTCAAAATACTTTCTTTAAAAGGGGAGTTATAAGAGGGCCCGAAATAAATAAATCGAAATATCTCGCTTATTATTAATTTTTAGTAAAATGTTGAATAACAAAAGTTGCTTCAAAAAAAAGTTTCAGACAAGTTAGGTGTATGTATCATCGTTATCAGCACCTTCCTTAAGTATCAGAGTTTAGAATTAAATTTGTTACCTACTGTCATTCACTTCGATCCATTCCAATATTCAAGACGCTTAACTTCGTTCTCACTTGTGATTTCTTTAAATCGATTCATACTCAACAGAAGAAATATTTTAAATTAATATTCAGCATGTTGCTTTTTTATTTTTATTGGGTTCTTTTACGACGCTGTATCAACATCTAGGTTATTTAGCGTCTGAATGAAATGAAGGTGATAATGCCGGTGAAATGAGTCCGGAATTCAGCACCGAAAGTTACCCAGCATTTGCTCGTATTGGGTTGAGGGAAAACCCCGGAAAAAAACCTCAACCAGGTAACTTGCTCCGACCGGGATTCGAACCCGGGCCACCTGGTTTCGCACTGACCACAGGTGTGGACAGCATATTGTTATAGGCCTAGTTGTTTACAATACTAATGTCGTACCGTTTCATTTTACAATTCGAGTACAGTAATATGAAGTTGCGACATGAGTATCGTACAATGTTGGTATTTGTGTACTTATTCTGCATCAATTTCTTACAGTGAACTTTATCTGTCAGAATCGTTCGATGGAAATAGACGCACTGTTTTGAAATCCAGTCCCACATTCTCGTATGTTTCGCGGAAACGGGCAAAGTTTGAATTAGACGCAGAACATGTTACGTCACTTCGGTCTGTCGTTGTGAATACTTGATGAAGACCCGAGCCTCATGAACTTGCTGGCAGTATTTGCGGCTCGGAGACATCACTATGGTGACAGACTAGCTAAGTCTATCAAAGTATCATCACATCAGATGTGTTTGTTACACACCACACTTCATGGACATGATGTATTTGTAATGTCAGTCTTATATCGATTCTCTCACACGATGGTAATCCCATATAGCCCATGCGCGAGACTCAGATGATAGCACTATGAATTCAGTGGACATATGTTCGATTCCCGAACTTCCCCCCCCCCATATCTTTCCTTCCAGTCCAAGCTTCAATAGACAGTCTTTTCTCAGCCAGTGTCTTGTTCTCTTCTTGATCATTTTCGGCATTGTTCTTTCTTCACCCACGATTTCTAGCAGAGCTTCATTTCTTATTTTTCTGTCCATTTCACACGCTCCATTCTTCTTCGTATCCACATTTCAATTCCTTTCAGTCCTTTCTCTTCACTTCGTCGCAATGTCTATGTTTCTACCCCATATAATGCCACAATCCGCATAAAGCACTTCACTAGTCTCTTTCTTTTCCTATTAAAAGCTTCCTTTACCATTTTTACCCTCCTTTTGACTTCCTGGCAACAGTTCATGTTATTGATTATACTGTAGTACACCCCAAGTAGCCTATTTGAAGCAGTCCATTTTCTCTACTGCCTCATTTAGAATTCACAAGTTTATCTTCTTTATTTTTCTTCCTACAATAATAATAATAATAATAATAATAATAATAATAATAATAATAATAATAATAATAATAATGGCTTTATTTAGCCTGGCAGAGTTAAGGCCGTAAGGCCTTCTCTTACACTCAACCAGGATTAAAACTTGTTTACACAGTTGAACATAAAACTGGATCGGAATTATGTAATTACATGCTGATACAATTTAGGTGCATAATGAGATCAAAAGAGGTAGTTACATAAAATTTACCTCATAAAATAAAAATAAACATAGTGAAATACATATTAATGTTGTTAGAATCAAATACGAATCACATAAAAACAGAAGCCAATAATTCAATAAAAAAAAATGTACACAGTAAAAATAAAAATAAACACATTAGTATACATATTAGTATTAGATTACAATTAAGTAGGATTTACATTATTAAACCAGAAACCGACAATTGAATAAAATGTACACAAAAATAGATTAATAATAAAAAAACAACACAGTGGGATACATATTGGCGTTAAGTGATAAATAAACACGATTTAGATAATGAAAATAAAAAACAAACAAAAAATAAATAAATACAGTGGAACACATTTCATTAAATATTTGCAACGCGTTAGGTCTGGCAACTCATCATAAGATATTTTTCTAATTTACATTTAAAGGAAATTAAAGTTCGGCAGCCGTTGACTTCAGGCGGCAGAGAATTCCAGTGACGAGAAGTAGCAACAGTGAAAGATGAAGAATAAAGAGATGATGTGTGCAGTGGTATTTCTAGCGTGTTATCCTATGACCATGGTCTTCGTCTTATTTTCATTTGTTTTCATCTCATACTGCTTAACCTGTCATTTATCTTTAGCCTATCTTTTAATATCATCTCCTTGCTAAGAACGCCATATCATCAGCAAATCTTGTGCACTTTATTCTTCTTCCTACCACGCCTCCCATGTTCTGAAAACAGTTCTTTACTAAATTCTCCAAGTAGATGTTGAACAGGGTAGGTGATAAAGGGCATCCTTGTCGTACTCCTCTCTCTATTTCACTTTCTTCTGACATTTCTTCTCCTATCCTGACTTTGACTCGTAGTTTCATATAAAGATTACTGAACGGACTTCTCTCTTTCCAATCCACACCTATTTACTTCAGGATCTCCACCAGTTTATTCCAATTCACTCTGTCAGACACCTTTTCTAAGTCCATAAATACTACATACACTCTTTATTCTTCTCTAGATATCTTTCGCCGATTGTTCGTAGCAGTCCAATTGCATCTCTAGTACCTTTGCTCTTCCTGAAGCCAAACCGCTTTTCTTCCAACTGTTCTTCGGCAGCCGCTTTAACATTAGCTACTATGTTATAAGGAAGATGTAAGGCCAACTACAAGAATCCATTGTATTCTAGAATTCTAGATTATAGTTGACTGAATTTCTCTTGAATTTTCGTTCAAATACATACTGGGGGTCGACCTGGTTGGCAAGTTGGTATAGCGCTGGCCTTCTATGCCCAAGGTTGCGGGTTCGATCCCGGGCCAGGTCGATGGCATTTAAGTGTGCTTAAATGTGACAGGCTCATGTCAGTAGATTTACTGGCATGTAAAAGAACTCCTGCGGGACAAAATTCCGGCACATCCGGCGACGCTGATATAACCTCTGCAGTTGCGAGCGTCGTTAAATAAAAAACAAACATAAACATACTAGGGTAGATGAGTGTAATTGTAAACAGGGGATAATTCTGTGGTGTTTGGGTAAAGGGAGATAAGTCATAAAAATGAGTTCGGAGATAAATGAAAATTAAACTTGGAACTCTTATTACAAATAATTTTCTACATAAATAAAACACATCAACTGCTAGTATTCTTTGATTTTTGCACACCCACTTGTATAATTTAACTTGTGTGTTCATCTGGGGAACACAATTCCACCTGGACAAAAAAATGACATACCCCTTTACCCGAACACCACAGAATTGTAAACAAATGCTGTGAGAAATACAAAACTGTCAATATAAAAATTTTAATTCGTGGGAATACTTAAATTAACATGTTGGCTAACCTACAAAGCAATATAGCGCCAAATAGGAGTAACTACTTAGTTGTGAACGAATGTTTTGTAAGAGTCTATAAAAAAAAGTTGAGAAAGAATTATTTTGCTTCACCTTCTTTTTTGGCATTGTAAGTAAACGTACAGTGCTATATTTTAAGAATATGTTATTTTCATGAGTAATTTATAGTAGTTAACATTTATTACAATGGTTTTGAAATCTCCCATAACCTCAGTTCATTACATTATGATGTGTTTACATTTGCCCCATAGTTTTACTTGCTTGGGGGTAATTGTAAACATGTTTTACTATGGTTGCATTTCGTGCTTTTCAGTAATCAAAGAGACCCCCACCCAACTACACTGTAGAGGATTTAGAGAGGGTTGTCACAGATGTCAAGAATAGTAACTTGAAGCTCAGGAGAGGTACTGAGTTCCTTTATCGTGATATATCATAGGTTAAAGGGACAAAATGTACCAGTGACCAAAATTGGAGTTGGAAGGAGTAAAGCTCTTTCTTCTGAAACAGAACAAAAATTGTTCAGTATCTGATAACCCGTGCGAAAATTGGTGTTTACAATTACCCCTTCTCAAAGGGGTAAATATAAACAGGTGGGGTAAATATAACTAGTAATTAAAAGATGAAAAAAAAAGTCAACCTTGCAAATCAAGCTTTCAGGTATAACTCCCTGTAAAGTTGATTTGAATAATTTTGAGGGAAAATTTGTTCCGGGGCCGGGTATCGGGTAGCTCAGTTGGTGGAGCGTTGGTACGTTTAACCAAAGGTCCCAGGTTCGATACTCGGGCTCGAACAATTTTTCCCTCGAAATTATTCAAAGTCAACCTTATTATTTTAAACCCATTTTCAGGGAAAAGAAAGATCTAAAAATAACACATTGTTTCTTTGTCATGCTTACCGTTAGTGATGATTGTGTAATGTTGAAATATATTTGAAGAGTCCACTGCAAGAATGATGGATGTCATTTGGAATACATTTTGCAGGAGAAGCAATTGAAAGTTTGAAATGCTTAGCGCTCAAAGCTTAACTGTGATTTTCCGATCATTACTGGACAATGATTATCAGCAGGGAACGGATTTATATGGACTAAAAATATATGAAATATGTAAATATATATGTAGTTATTTTTACCAAAATATGGAATTAAATATGGATTTTTACCAAAATATGGAATTAAATATGAACTTAAAATTATAAAAAAATGACTATGTACGTTAAATATTGGTACATTTTAATCAAACTAAACAAAAAATATAATGGACGTACCTTATCTTCCAATGTAGTTTCAACAAAACACAATTTTTATTGTCTGTTACCATAACAATAGGTTACAAACATTTCTTTCAAGTGCTGAAAAGTGAATCTTCTTCTATTGTCTCTGAGGATAGATTTATACTGACTAAAAGAGCGTTCGACGTCACAAGAAGTAACTGGTACATAATTCAATTTCACAATGTCTGCTGGGGATAAGTCCAAGTTAATCTTCACTGTTGATTCACCACTCATCACAGCAACAACCTTTTGTAGTTCTTCATATCCAGGGTTTTTTGAAAGTACAGTGTCCACCTTAGCTCTTACTGCATCTGCAACTTTACCTCTACCACGATTCAGTTGTTCCACAGTACTATTTATAATTTCAAAACTTTCAGATAGTGAAAGGTGCCTATTTTGGAGACTTTTGAGCGTTTTTATGATGCATGAAAATGTATGCTGAATGTGAGCTAAGTCATTCTTCACACTTATGTCACAGGTAACTGTTTTCGCAGTATCAATTGAGACTGCATCTTCAGAGTCCAATGCAAGGAGAACATTGTTAATAGAGTCTATATGTTCGGCATAATATTCAACTGCTTCTAGCCATGTACCCCATCTAGTTAAAATTGGCTTTGGTGGCAATGGAATTTCAGGGTACATTTCTTTCAACACGTTAACTCTACTGGGAGCTTTGAGAAATACTTTTTTCACTGATGAAATCAACAAATCTACTTTAGGGAAATTGTCTCTGACCACTTCTGCCACACGATGAAATGCATGCGCCACACAAGTAAAATGAGTCAATTTAGGATATACAACAGATAATGCTTGTCCAGCTTTGACCATATAAGGGGCAGCATCGCTAATAAAGAATAACACATTATCGTACATAATACCCTTTGGCCACAGGATACCCATAGCTTCGTTGAACAGTTTAACTATAGTTTTGTTATTGCACTTTTCTAGAACATCACAATGTAAAAGAATTCGTTCAGAATATTGTTCACTTAACAAACCGATAACTACATTACCAACAAGTCTACCTTCTTTGTCGGGAGTCTCATCAATGGAAACCCAAATTGAACTATCTTTAATTTCATCTCTTATCTTCTGTATTGTCTCATCGTAGATGGATGGAGCATACGTCTTCCTAAGTGTTGACTCATCCGGGATTGTATGTTGAGTATATTTTTCAAGGAATTCCCTGAAGACCTTATTCTTTAGTTTGTAGAGAGGAATATCAGCAGAGATGAGAGAACGGCACAGGTCGATGTTAAACTCAGATCTTACATTCGATGTTGTTGGTTGTGTTAAAAACAATTGTCTCTGCTTGGAATTTAGTTGTTTGTTGGCCTGATGTTTACTAGTTGTAATGTGTTGTTGCACCAGGAACTTTTGTGTAGATGATACTGCACACTGACACAAATTACAAAATAATATTTTATTGTCAGTTGATAAACCATCTTCTTTAAATTCTGAAATGTAACTTGTTAGTTTTGATTTTAAATTGACTGAATGACGTACTTTTGGCATATTTACCGTCTTTATAGTATGATTTACAAAACTGAACCTATGTGTACTCTGACTGGCATTTAACTGTTGAGCTGCACAACTGAAGTCTGTTAAAAATTTTAAATTAAATTAATACAGTTTTGTAACTTACTTTCCCATTGTTGATAGGACTGCTAATTTTCAAATAACTCTGATGTTAAAGGGATTACTGAACATGTGTTTAAATCTCTATTGTTGAAATGTATTTTTAAAAGTTAATGGAATTTTGTTTTGTTTTATTGTTAAACCTAATATAATATGGACTGTTTTATATGAAATATGGAAAATATATGGAAATTAACGAAAATATGTACTAAACTCTAAAATATGGAAAAATATGGAAAATAAAAGTAGGATTTTTCAACCCTACACATTGTGAAACATAAAGATAATGCAAAATATAAATTATATTAGCTTTATAAGTAAATATGTATTTACATATAAATCCTTTCCCTGATTATCAGTGTTAATGCCATATAACTCTCTATGTACATTCTATATGTCTTAAGCTATGCATTGACAGTCTTGGTTCATTTTCGACAAGAAAGTGACATCTATAATTCTTGCAGTAGACTCTTCATTTGAAATCAGTGAAAAGTGTTTGCAGTTACCCTGGTCTATCCTAAGCGATTTGAGCTACTATACACCAAAATAAGAAAAATGAAATGGACACAATGTTTTTCCATAATCTAAACACTTAAGATCAGACTTAATTTTATAATGCTTGCTGTTTAAGTAGATGTGCAGATACTATTTTTCTGGAATTTTGCTTTCTCTATTTCCCACAGCATACCACATCATTCAAACCACTCACTTTCTGGTATGAGAGGGGAATTACGAACAGTCGTAGTCACGGCAACTGCGTGTATTTGCGGAGTAAGTGTGGCGCGTTGAATATCATTGCTCAGTGACGAGAACACTTTCAGTTTCTTAGTCGAGGTGGAAAAGCGTCCAGCTCATAAAGAATGGTGAGAGAATTTAGGAAAGCACAGTCAATGCTTCACTTCGCATGGGTACACACAACTGAAATCTTCCCTAGGCCACTGTAATTTACCATTTAATGCAATCTTGCGTGTATCGGTCATTAGATAAGAGCACTGAGTTCGGCAGTTTCGACGAAAAGCATGTATCCAGCCAGCATCCCCAATAGCAAGGACATGTTTCAGAACATGCCGTCTGTAATATGCAGAAATTTCTCCTGAACTACATTGGACGGATGAACTGCTGACTTTCATACCAAAAAAGGATCCAATTTAATTAAGAATACAAATATAAGCCTACCTTTTACATCCAACAAAAGACTAATTAAAAATAAATATAAAATCAAGCAAAACCAAGCACTATGTACCAAAGTCAAAGATAAAAAATGGAGCATTTTAATAAAAAAAAACAGAAATTATTCCAGAAATCCCAGGTAAATCTGCAGTAGCAAAATTCAGACTGCTTACAGAACACGATTATTTGGCCAAACACTTGAATAAAATAGGAATTTTACACAAATCCAAATTGCCCTCTACGCAACAAAGAAGATGAAATGACTGAAGATCATCTCATAACCTGTGAAGTTCTACCTGATAGATCCACCACAGAGAAATATTGGAGAGCAAGAACGCTAATGGCTTCGTTGTCAAAGCCCGGCATTAGATAACAACAACATATTGGACGGATTTTATTTATTTCAGTAGCTATAAGTGAAAACATCCGCGACTTAAGCAGACGATATCATTTTAATAAACAAAAAGAATCTGATAGTTTATTATTTTAACTGGAAATGGATTGAAAAGATTTTAAAGTTCATTTATTTAATATTATGCAAGAAATAAAGTGAGAATTTCAGTTGGTCATGTCCTCTGACTCATTTGTTTCAGTGAAGTTAATTATTATGTGGAGAATGATTTCTACTTTGTGTTGCGAATATTTCAAAAAAGTTTACTTCTTCTAGTAAAGATGTCGTGCATAGAAAATGAAAGGGGGCGTCGGCGTAATTTGGGTATAGTGGGGTAATTTGGGTATAAGTCACAATTTATTGAATAAAACTTTGCCTAATCGTCAAACACAATTTAATGTATATATGTGTGTATATAATATTATATTATATAGGGTGATTCAAGAGGAAAGGTAAAGAATTTAGGATACGATATCTTAGGCCATTTTGAATGAAAAAGTTCATATGAACATAGGTCCGTTTTCGAACGATGGCGGAGCTAGATGCATTTTTTTTTTTTTTTTTTTTTTGTAAAACGTCTCTCCCCAATGTGAATCAGACGTTACCATATGCTGCCGACGTGAGCCGAGGCGTGAGACAAGATCAAGATCGTAATGAATGGCGCAACATTGGAAGCTGCATTGTGAACGATGTAGATAAGAGGAAGAAACCGGGTGGTGGGGCATTACAAATGTCCAATCGCCTGCCCTTGTCTGATGTAATGACACAGAACTCGCAGATTACATAAATAGCCTACACTATCATCAATTCACAGCAGTTCAGTCAGCTACCTATAGTACAGTAGTTATACAGGTACAGTTATCGGAAGTGTTAAGTTGTGTTTTTCAAGATGCCTTATAAATTTTCGACTGCAGAATACGCCGATATTGTGTATGTTTATGGTTTGTGTGATGGAAGTTCCTTGCGTGCCGTCGCTGAATATGAACGACGCTTTCCGAACAGAAGGGTACCATATCGAAGAGTATTTACTGTCTATGGGGTTGGATGAAAGACTTGGTATAGAAAATGAAGGAGGAAACGAGAGAGGCGCTAATCGACCGTATTTTGGATGCGGCATAGAGAACGGTTACGAGCAACTGTCCCGCGCGTTCAGCGCGATTCACGCCCGAGCGCAACAGTGCTTTGAAGCAGAAGGAGGTACCTTTGAAAATGTGCGAAAACATCGACCCCAACGTCTAGAATATTAGGTATGTATGCATACCTGAATATAAACTTTGAATTTGTCCGTTATCTGTCTCTAAATGCGAGTTAGTAAAATTGAATCTTAGAAGTTTTTGTGAAATCAAAGAGCCATATCTCCGTAACCGTTTGAAAACGGACATATATTCATATGAACTTCTTGACTCAGAATGACTTCAGAATTCACATCCTAAATTTTTTTACCGTTCCTCGTGAATCACTCTGTATATTTCACAATTGTCTATCACGGAGTGTTAAAAATTTGTGTTGATCACGCTGAAACTGCCTGGTAAAAAAACTGTTTCTTGTTTCCCAGTCTGTGAAATGACTCATCACATTCAAAGCAATATTTTTGGGGAATCAGCTGTTATACAGTAACCATATTCATGCATATGCACCTTACACATGTTTAGAATATGTTTTTAATAGATGTAGTAATATATCGTTGATACTTTGTTAGTAAATTACAATTTACAAACGTGAGGTAAGTTGGGTATAATTATAGGTTAATTGGTAACTGACGTAGTTTTCATTTCAGATCATCCGACGTACACAAATTATGGAGAGGTGAAAGACAATAAATATCCTAAGTGTTTTCTGTCCCTAATTTTAATGGGAGGTATTTTAAGTTTACAAAATGAGATGAAAGAGTAATGGAACAGAGAAAAATTCCCTCCGGTACCGAGATTTGAACCCGGGTTTTCAGTTCTACGTGCTGATGCTTTATCCACTAAGCCACACCGGATACCCATCGGACAGAATCGTCTCAGTTTAAGTTCCAACTCTTGGGTTCCCTCTAATGGCCGCCCTCTGCACTATGTCATAGATGTCTATGAACATAGAACTGAAGTCCACACATGTGCTCAGGTGCACTCGTTATGAGTGACTAGTTGGCCGGGATCCGACGGAATAAGCGCCGTCTTAAATCACGAAGTGATTTACGCATGTCATATATATTATTTTAATGTACCGAAGTACATATGATATTTCCATGCAGATATTCTGCGTCATCATACGATGAAAGAGTAATGGAACAGAGAAAAATTCTCTCCGGCACCGGGATTTGAACCCGGGTTTTGAGCTCTACGTGCTGATGCTTTATCCACTAAGCCACACCGGAGAGAATTTTTCTCTGTTCCATTACTCTTTCATCGTATGATGACGCAGAATATCTGCATGGAAATATCATATGTACTTCGGTACATTAAAATAATATATTACAAAATAAGATTTATCAAGAACTTAAATAGTGGCTGAATTTTTTTATTTCGTTACATCTAATTAAAATTTTTAAATGCATACCTAACCTCTGCATTCTGTTCTAGGATAATTTAATTTTCTGACTTTAAAGTATGTTTTTCCTTCAATAATACGCATACCCAAATTTCCCCATTCATGGGGTATATTGAGTATAGTTAAACCTAGGGTTGTTGTTATTATGAGATGCCAACATACTTGCAAATGCAATAGAATCATTCTAGAAAGTCAGAGTGCTGACATAGAAAAAACTGACTGGAAAATGTTTTCAGGCCATGGGTCTCTAAACATAAAAGGCTGTTTTTTTACAGCCTATCCAAATTACCTCAACTCACCCTATGAAATATTTAATGGAAAAATGTGGTTAGAACTTTCCCTGTACACAGTCAAACCGAGTTTAATAGTTTATCCAGGAACAAATATTTAATTACTTGGAGTCGATATTGCGACTGTGTGGCAATAATACGCCTACCAGTTTTCATGAATATCGGTGCAGGTGATAGGACCTACGTACATTCAATCATATATACATATATGCATACATACAGACTGATCTTTAAGTCGCTTCACAGTAGTGGAATAACCGAGAACCCGCTTCATACGAGGGATTGGCAACCCTGGCCCTGTGTTAGCATTAGTGTAAGCAACCATTCACGAATTACAGATCCCTCTTGGAGTAGGAGCAGTGGCGGACTGGTTGGAATGAATTTGAATAGTCAGTAAAAAGAGAGAAAACCAAATAATAATAATAATAATAATAATAATAATAATAATAATAATAATAATAATAATAATAATAATAATAATTGGTCAATCCTTGTGGAGTATTGGTAGTGATAAATTGAAAAAGAATCGTATTGCCCAGCTCCGGTTTGAAACTTTTATAATATTATTATGAATGATCTTCCCATTTTTCGATACTACCGATAGTTAAAGTCATAACTATCAATAGTATTATAGACTATCGCCCATAATTAGTTTTATCATATTTATCATAATGATCATGTGCGAATAGAATTACCGTATCCCGCAGATAGGTTGCCAAATTTACATTTCTGTGTGTATGTTCCACATGTTTCCATGTCGTACTTTAAGTATGTAAGTTTATCTATCTATCTATCTATCTATCTATCTATCTATCTATCTATCTATCTATCTATCTATCTATCTATCTGTCTGTCTGTCTGTCTGTCTGTCTGTCTGTCTGTCTGTCTGTCTGTCTGTCTGTCTGTCTGTCTGTCTGTCTGTCTGTTTATACAGAATATAATTACAATAAAAATGGAAATAAAATAATACAATCATTATAAAAAAAAAGACGATACAGTAATAATAACAAAAGTTGAGGACCTAATGAGCAGCGCTCGTGTTTGGTCGCAGTTCAGATATATTATTCATACGCATATAAGAGAATATACAAAATAAAATAAAATAGGAACTAAAATTAAAATTAGAGCTACAGTGAAATTATATAATGTAATATATTAATATAAGAGGAATATAGAAAATAAAATAAAATAAAATAATAACTAAAATTAAAATTACGGCTGCAATGAAATTTTATAATAATTAAAGTATTAGCATAGAGAAGAATAATATCGTACGTGAATAAAGTGGGACAATGTATGAAAAAATATATATTCCAAAATTATAGAATATTTTATTGGGTTATTTTACGACGCTGTATCAACATCTGAGGGTCCACACCTGTGGAGTAACGGTTAGCGAGTCTGGCCGCGAAACCAGGTGGCCCGGGTTCGATTCCCGGTCGGGGAAAGTTACCTGGTTGAGGTTTTTTCGGGGTTTTCCCTCAACCCAATATGAGCAAATGCTGGGGAACTTTCAGTGCTGGACCCCGGACTCATTTCACCGGCATTATCACCTTCATCTCATTCAGACGCTAAATAACCTAAGCTGTTGATGAAGCGTCGTAAAATAACCTACTAAAAAAAATCTGAGGTTATTTAGCGCCTGAATGAAATGAAGGTGACAATGCCGGTAAAATGAGTCCGGGGTCCAGAACCGAAAGTTACCCAGCAATTTGCTCGTATTGGGTTGAGGGATAACCCCGGAACAAAACCTCAACCAGGTAACTTGCCCCGACCGGGATTCGAACCCGAGCCACCTGGCACATAGGTTATAACAACTGATTCTTTTTAATACGGTCATTGGCGCTTATGCAGTCTTTCCTCCCATAAATTGGCGCTCATAATTGACAGCCGTCCTCGAAAGTTATACACATAAAGTCTTACTAATAAAAACTCTATATACAGACGTTTAACTGTCTTCTACTTATACAATGAGTAGCTCGTTTATACGTCGTGTGTAAATTCCTTACTAATAATCACTACATACTTCGTGTATAACAGTATAGCTGTTACACAGCTACGTCATAGTTTCATTACTTCGTTACGAAAGGTAATAGAATATCTGAGGTTTTCTATTGCATCCGGTAGAGCGCTCTAGTATGGCGTGTTAAATATCGATAGTACACCTGGCTCTGATCGATTACCACACTATATTTTGGTCAAAGAATACAAGCTACAGCAATATTATTCTAATTATTTTGTGCTCTTTGGTTTGTTCTTCTGTGGTTACAAGGCAACCATCATCATAAAATGACAGTCGATACGAACAGCTGTTAGAGGGGCGGCCATTTTTTCTCTCTATACAACGCTTAAACAAGGGGTTTCGTGTATATAACTATTGGAAAGTAATTCCCATTGTATAGTTATACCTTATTTTATTTCAAGGAGTGCAGTTCGGTGGCTCCTTTGAACACCCATTTACAGATTTATGGCTTCCTACACAAACAACTCTGACAATTCCATCCTGTACCCTCGTCCCAACATTGCACAGTTGCCACAATCCTGGTGACCTTCGAAATTATGCAGTGAAACTGACGGGATTCTTGGAATTCGGAAAAGATGCGGCAACTCTCCCTCCACGTGGATTTGACGGGCACCTGTCAATTCTTCTGAACGAGGGTTGTGATTGGTTACTGACAAAAGAAGACAAGATTTCCGTCACAGTAAGGCAGACATTTATTTATGACAACAAATTAGTAGGGGACAGTAGAAGGTCTGTCGGCAAAGTCCTTTCTATGAAACTGCACTCCATAAAAAAAAAATAGAGTATACAGCCTGTTTGTACGTCCATTGCTTATGCATAGTTTATTAGTAACGTTTTCTGTCTCATCTCTGCATAAATCTCGTATAAAAACTGTACACGTTTTATTAGTAAGACTGATAAAGTAAGTGTACATCAGTAGTTATTTGCAGGAAGAATCGTACCAGTACATCCTTTGAAAAAGATAGAACATTTTATTCTTGTTCAGAGAGTGCGAAAGTGTAAAATCCCTGATGACAGTGCGTTGATATATGAGGTGAATGAACTGAACGCCTCTCGGTCCTTGTGGGAGATGTGATCAGGGCTGCCACAGTGACATCTTTTGTTCTTTTTTTAACTAAAGAAAAGCCATCGCCACAGTTTTTCACGTCTGGCTGCGGCTCTACAGCCCGGTGATAATATATTGCCAGTGCCAAGGTTTCGCCAATTCCACATATGTCTCCTCTCTACTGGGGATCCTAACCGCGCCTCACCTCGTGACCTGAACTTACTAGGAACACCGAAGCACAACTTTACATGGAGGGAGGGGTGAAAACCCCCTGCCCTTGCATCTTGTACTTTATCTTACCCTCCCTGGGAAGAGCACAATGCATTATTGTTCTCTTCCCGGAGACTGAAGCCGTGGCGTGACGTGGTGGCCTATAGTCGGTGTGAAGTTTGGCTAGCCCGGCGAGAACTATTATATGACTGTGGAGATGTAAAGTGATGGGGGTTACGGTTGAAGAAATACCGTTTATTCAATTCTAGCCAATTGCCGCTGCCGGTGATGACGCCAGATATAGGGGAGGAGGTTTCCAGAATGAATCGGGCTCGGATTTAGCAACGTCTGTACGCAGCACGTTGTTCGAGAAAAGGATCTGTTCAAAGGCTTCGTAGCGTATCTTTTCCTCCGAAAAATATTAGTCTAATATAATACTTACTTACTTACTTACTTACTTACTTACTTACTTACTTTCTTGCTTTTAAGGAACCCGCAGGTTCATTGCCGCCCTCACATAAGCTCGCCATTGGTCCCTATCCTGAGCAAGATTAATCCATTCTCTATCATCATATCCCACCTCCCTCAAATATGTTTTAATATTATCTTCCCATCTCCTTCTCGGCCTCCCCAAAGGTTCTTTTCCCTCCGGCCTCCCAACTAACACTCTATATGCTTTTCTGGAGTCGCCCTTCCGTGCTACATGCCCTGTCCATCTCAAACGTCTTGATTTAATGTACGTAATTGTGTCAGGTGAAGAATACAATGCGTGCAGTTGTGTGTTGTGTAACTTTCTCCGTTCTCCTGTAACTTCATCCCTCTTAGCCCCAAATATTTTCCTAAGCACCTTATTCTCAAACACTCTTAATCTCTGTTCCGCTCTCAAAGTGAGAGTCCAAGTTTCACAACCATAAAGAACAACCGGTAATATAACTGTTTTATAAATTCTAATTTTAAGATTTTTTGACAGCAGACTAGATGACAAAAGCTTCTCAACCGAATAATAACAGGCATTTCCCATATTTATTCTGCGTTTAATTTCCTCCCGAGTGTCATTTATATTTGTTACTGTTGCTCCAAAATATTTGAATTTTTCCACCTCTTCGAAGGATAAATCTCCAATTCTTATAGTTCCATTTCGTACAATATTCTGGTCACGTGACATAATCATATACTTTGTCTTTTCGAGATTTACTTCCAACCCTATCGCTTTACTTGTTTCAAGTAGGATTTCCGCGTTTTATATTAATATAATATTAGAAGCAAATCGTGTAGCAATGTACACGAGCATCCAGTGTCTCTCTAAAACGTCAATCAAAGCAGTCGTCACTTTTGACAGTGTACTTCACCCAGTACAACCACCTTTCATTGATTTTGCGTGAAAATCATCACGTCATCAAATTTATAGTACTTTATCTACTACTCACAGATGTACTGTGATCGGATGTCTTTGATTACTCACACACATACAGGGTGTTTAAATAAAAGTATGGCTTATTTAGACACCAGGTAGTACTAGGAAAAGAGATGGAGATATGCTGGATCGGAAACACAGCTGCAAGTTCTATACATGAGTACGTTTTTCTGGATGGGAAGTTGAGTGTAAGGCAACCCTGGGCACAATGGGGAGTGAAACTGTACTCAGAAATCCCCGCCCATGTCCTTTTCGCGTACACTACCTTGTAAACAAAGACACAGAGCCACTGTGCAACAGTGATGGATTTCAGACGATCAGCGAGACCCATAAGTTCGTAAGAGCTTTATACAATTCGTCACTGAGCAATAGGCCTATTTACTTCCTGTGCATTCGTCTGAGTCGGGGTATGTGAAGTGGGGAGTTACGGAGAAATCTGCAGTGCCTCAATTGAGTTAATAGTGCCCAGGCCTGGTGTAAGAAATAAAATAAAGAAATAGACTCAATGTTTAGTAGTGATGTATAATTTCATTTATGGCAGGTCGCATCGTCTATGCATTGAGAGAAACATGCCAGTTGCTATAGTAACCATCGTGCTCTATCGCAAGGCTTCTATACTCTCAATAGGTTATCTCGTTTTTCATTAGCCAATCAAATAGCTAGTTGGCTGATGACGCGCGAAGAGTCAGCGTTATAAACATAATCGCCTCAAATAAAAACATAATCGCCTCAAATAAAAACATAATCGCCTCAAATAAAAACATTACAGGGAATATAAACCAAGTGTGTAAGTATTATGGAATAAAATAAATACGTTAAAAGTGTTTATGCTCGACCATGCCGAAATGTAGTAATTATACACCTGGTAGTAGCCCTTTAATGCTCTTCATTAAAGTACAACTATTCGTTAAAGTTCAGGTGTTCAGCCAATGACAAGTCACCTTTGTACATTCTAGTCTCAGCCATGCACCACACAGGAACACTCCGACATCAGCTATAATTACACGCACGGCTGTACTAGATATACGGACTCAACAAAAATATCTTGTATCTTATACGTCTAAGTACTTATATACAGTAACAGCATCAATGATTTTCGCAATAGTCAACATGAATAACAAAAATTAAAAAACAATAAGCCTACAAAAAAACTCCAACAACATACAATACCATACTACAGATAATCAGTGAAAGTGCGTCAGAAAGACAGTATTTTAACCAAGAACAGTAATAACAACCCAATTTTACGACATAACAGGCTAACACAGCCAATCATAAATATGATAAAAGTGTTATAGTGTTTACAGTGTTTTACAGTGTTTTTTATAGTGTATATTTTACTTGTTTATATTTATGTGTCATAATATTGCTTTTAATATAATTTCCTATTTACCTATGTGTGCTTTCAAAAGGAAGAATTTTAACAGAATCATAACAAGCAACCACACACTGCATCAAGTACATTTATAGTAATTTTAGCTAAATTAAGAAATCATGATAGGTCACACGCACGTGAATAACCCACTACACAAGAGGCTAGGTCTTCACAACACATATTGATATACATATCTGAAGATGATACACACTAAGTATCGAAAACGTTAATATAAATCCAAAAACATTAAGATAAGCAAAGGTGGAAAATAAAAATTGGCATTGTAAAACACCTTTGTACCGTTATAAAACCGCAAGTATAGATTATTCTCGGATATGCAATCGAAAGACAATTAGCGAAAAGTCACGGAGGCTGGAAATCCAATACTGTCGCAGAAGGTTATGTTCCGTTACTATAATAATTAGCGTTAATTGTAAATAATATTCAAATAAATTCAATTTGTCATCTAGTTTTTCAATTCTAAATCAATTTCCAGGTTATATCAAGACTAAACTTCATGTTATTCTCTAGATTATATCAAGGTCAATGACATTCGTGCCTCAGGAAAAATCAATACTTTCGCGTCTGCGCACACCTCACAATTCAGTTCAGTTCGCACATAACCATAACATGACCTAATTTTGAATAATTTCAAGTTAGAAATATGGTCGAGCATAAAAAGTCGTATGAAACTTGCCTATAATGGTAATTAATACGCTCGTATGAAAATTATGAAACTCGCTTGCGCTCGTTTCATAAACAAACATACTTGCGTCTTAATTACTACCATTATAGGCTCGTTGCATAATGTACTATTATACCGTGTATATAAAAGCTGTACTTACACTAGTCACACTAATCATATATAATTAATTTACATTTTACCAAACTAATACGCCTTTAAAATAAAGTCAGTTAATTTAATTCCCAATTAAGTCATCCCGGACTTCGGAATCATAGTAAAATCGTGAGTTCTAAGGTCATGTGCCTTGCTAATGTAAGCAATTTTGACTTTGCTAGACACAATCTAGTCCGCCGAGTTAGCTCTGTGGTAGCGCGTCTACCTCCAGACTAGCGACCCGGTTTCGGTTCCCGGGGAGGTCAGAAAATTTCATGTAAAATTTCTACCTCGGGACTAGGAGACATGGCGGTACACAACTTCTAATCACTAAATTGTGCACCAATATGCCTGGGTTAAATTCCATATCTCTCCGCAATGCATATGAGAAGAAGGCATATGTCACTGTTTATAGTGATTCGTCCAGCGGATGGGGACGTTAAGCCTGGCGGCCCCCTTGGTGCTATTCGACAGGAGAAGGCTAGATGTCGGCACCGGGTTTCCCCTTCTCCCTCCCTCACCATCATAATCCTAACCCATTCTCTACACTGCACTTACATGAACACTTACACATACACGACATTACTCTTCACAGACAGACATCATTCATACGTGGCCCGCCGAAGTGGTGTGCAACTTGAAAATGGGTCACAGTCCAGCCATCTATCCGCTGTATGGGGAAAACGCAAGTGAAGTGGGTAGGCATTAGACATACACACAGATACAATCTAGCATTTATTTTTAGCAGTGGTTTTTCACTTTAACTTCATTCACTAGAAGAGAAGCATTTGCTTAAAAATTCTAGTGAAGCAATTACTAAATTTAATTTCCTGATCTTCATTGCATTTTCCCGTACCTATAACAATTGTTAAAAATGTTAAAATACTATCTGTAGTAATGTCACGAGATGTCTGAGATTTATCTGGGAAATCTCAGATCTCGAGTGACATTTATTAGGACTATTTCGTGAATAAAATAAAAATGTAAATAATATATCCCTAAAATTCGATCACAAAATGTTAATAATTGTATATTAACGAATACTTAACCTATTCAAACATTGTGAAGTTGAAATACTCGTAGATGAATATCGGTTACTGCAATAAAGAAATTCGATGTTATTATTCAGTAATGCCAATTGCGAAATACAGGTTTAACAATGTTAATTACATGTACTGCACTTTTCTCTTATTATTGTAACATAAATACACTTTCATTATCTGCTGAAATCATAATTTAATTTAACAGTAACAGTGGGGACAGCTATATATTAATGCTTATGTATTCACAGCGAGACATGTTGCTACACAGTGAAGCCATCTCTGTATAGATAGGCCTAATTAAAACACGAATTTTATTACGCCATACAAAAGGCAGTTTGATCAAAGACCTTATTATTACTATGCAAGGTCATTGGTTGATATGCGATGATGTTACATAAATTTGAACATCTGACTTTCTATTAATTGTTTCATTTCATTCACAAAATACAAATTTAATAGGCTACTTATAGGTTATGTTAAGTACCTGTGGGAGCAGGACCAATGTCAGCTGTGTCTTATTTCGACCATTACAATCAGTGCTACTCGAAAGCATTTTTTTATAGCTCGACAAACGCATTCACGCTGTAGTGTGTAACGGAACTAAAGCTGCATCTACACAGTTCAATATTCCAATCGCGTATGTGTGCAAACTGGGAAGAATATTGAAAGAATCAAGTACAAAAGGTACGTTCAATTGAGATGCATGAAGATTTTGTGTCTACATGGTGCGCTGTTTTGAACGTGGTCTTCACTGCGTAAATATATTAATTAATATTAAATATCAATCTTGCATTCATTGCTTTAAAGTTGAAAGAAAAGTTTAACCGTGTAGTTGCATCTTAATGTATTCATGATCATCAGTTTACGGGGAAACGGTTGGGCGACAACGACTAAACAAAAGAACGACCATGCGATAAATTGATAGCGATAAATCTAGCTGCAAAAATTATCGCAAAGTGTGACTGTGATTGGTTGCAATTCAAAATTTCATTACACTTCATTGGTCGAAAATGGAATGACGTCATATAAACGAAATAGTCCGGATAAATTTTCCTATTGACTCCCAAGCAGTTTGTTTGATATAGTTAATGAACTACACAAACTATGTGAATCATTTTTAACTCTCTGTGGAAAAGGAATCAATCCAGCAATGCAGTGTGCCTGTCTGTCGCTTGTCGGCTACTTTAATGTTGTGAGGTCCCGTGGGACCTTCTGCAAATTTAATTGCATCACCATCTGCCCGAAAGCAATGGAGCCTAGAAATTACATGTTGCTTGACCTTTTAACCGCATCCCATGACATCGAATGGATTATCAAAGAGGGTAGGAAAATTCATTTTGTTCTTGTCGCTTTCCGTTCAGAAATACACATTTACGTACTGCGTGGATCCTTATGTCATGTCATGTAAAGCGAGCGTAAAAGCACTTTTTACATATGAAGGGGGTAAGAGGCGGAGTAGGTGACTTGGATGTCAAAGCAAGTGAAGGCAAGGGCGGTTGAGAGAAGGGCTGTAGAGAACCCCACGGCCTTTAATATAGTCTGTGGAATGCTGATAAGGCTTTATTCAATGCAAGACGCTGGCTGACACAAGGTTCCTGCTACCAGGGACTAGTCGCTCATACAGCAAATATCACAACATTCGGCTCCAATCGATGTCTCCCTTTCTCTTCAAGAACACAGTACGAAATATTCGGTGTCACTTGAGGTCGGCGAAGCGCCTCTCGTCCCCGGTCTGTCCGTCTCGTCTCCGGCTGAAATGTGTTCCGTTAATCCCACTAATGTAGGAGATTCACAAGTTTTGTTAAATTTTGGAACACGTATGCGCCTGTATTATTTTTCATTTCAAAGACAGAGCTACAAAATTTAATTAAATCCTGGTATCGCCAGAAAGGTGCTTGATTCCAATAAAAAATACTAGCGTAAAAAATGTTCATGAAACACTAGATCAGGCATGTCAATTGATGCCCATAGGAGCAAGCACGCGCTTTAGAGCTCAGGAGAGCGGGAAGGAAAGCGACAGACGAAAGAGGTGGTATATGCCGCTTGGTCGAGCTATATTCAGAGATGGCCAGCACTGTTCAATAGATAAAGGGAAGAGAACTTATTAAAACTGTATCCATGTTAATTTTTAGATTTGGCTGAGAAGTATAAGTGCATTATAACAATGTAGGCTAAGTTTTAATTTTAATGCTCATTTTTCACAAGTTTGTTTTTTTTATTCAAAAGAAACATTTTCTCAACTTTTCTTATAGAAAAATGAAATTGTCAGATATAGGCCTATTTATTTAGTAGCCTTACATAATGTTTTCGTAAATCTAATATATAGTATATACGTATTACTGACGATAGTACATTGAAAGTTTTGAAAATATTCGCATTGAAATCGTTTGTAAGGAAATGAAGTAACAAAGCAACTACTGTTACATCATAAGCAAAAAATACGTGCCCATGTGTTGTAAAAATGTCAGCGCTATAGCTTCAGTAGATTTCGAGAAAATAATTTAATATTCTGATGATAGGAAGTTGCTCACAAGTATCACCTTAAAAGCATAATGCGATAAAAGTTTTGTTATGTAATATTAGTTACACTTAAAACATATACAGTACCTACGTAACTTTGCTTTGTACTGTAATATTGTTTTGATTAGTTTATTGATCACTTTTGTAAGGCTAAAGATACCATCAATATCAATTCCAACTTACCATGTCATACTCAATCTCTTTTGGGGGGGGGTTATCACTTTCTTTATGAATGATGTGTTTCATTCACTTAATACAATATAATTATATTACTATGGAATTTAAGTGAATATTCCTTCTTAACTCTCTATTATGTTATTAACATATAAAACACAAGTGCAATATTAAGAAATCAGTGTTAGTACTTTTGTTTTACAGACAATATAGATAATATTAAACAGAAAGAAGCCATATAAAAATAACAACATAAAATTTCACGTTCCGTTTGAAGTTTGTGCACCACTGTTTTCTTAATCCAACAGGCTGCTTATTCATATACACAACCTTCCTCTTTCTATACTTTGCGCTTGTTGCCCGCGCACGTCAAGGTCAGAAAAATGCGCTTGCTTTGACATCACTGCACTAGATCTAATACTGAAGTACTACAGGGACACCATTTTATTTTTACTAACATTTTTAATATTAACTTGCCTATACCTCTGGATCAACGCCGTTTGTTACCCCCTTCCACGACTGGAGTTCGATGATACTGGCGTAATATACAAACAAATCACTTCACTAAGTATAGGAGGGAAGAAAAGTAGTTCATCCATTTACGTAAACTAGGAAATATTGCGCTTTTGAGTTTGATCATTTTCATTAGGTTTATCTTTAATCAAAATACAGTACAGTATTAACAATGAGTGTTTTTACTCACGAACTGAGCTGCCCATGTGGACGTATTCATTAAGCAGTGTATATTATACTGACTACAGAACATTAGCGTACAATGTAGAGAATGAATTTAAATTTAAAAAATAATCACAATATGGATATTTAAACACATTTTTTAAAATGGTGGCCGCTCATTTCGATACAGGCTTCAGTTCTAAGTGCATATTATCGCACTATAGACTATTGTACCTAATCCCAATTACCAGTTTCGTTCTTCGTACTAGTAACTCATGTTGAAATAATTCTGTATCTACTCTATAAAAGAGTACTTTACGTACTGTAAATTCAATCTTCACTTCTACCCGGCTGTATAATATCACGTAGATGTCCAATTTCCAACAGAAATTAATGTTCTCAGAAAAGAGCTAAGACAGCCCAGCCACTAGTTGGCAAATAAAAGCTGGTGGGGGAAACCGGGATACGACGTAGGCACAGTACCTGTGCGAAAATGATTCAATATTGAAAGCTCTTTCGTCACTGGAAAACGCGAACATATTTTTGGAACGTACTGTTCACTATGACCGTAAGGCTACTATGACTGTATATGCGGTCTTAGATCTGTGTGGAGGACGGTTGAACTTCATTAGTAGAAGGGGTGGGAGGGAAGTACATTAAAAAACGCAAGTACAATAAAAATTGAAGTAAAAATAAAATGATGTCCCTGTACTAGTTGTAACCCTGCGTGTGCATTGGTATTGGCTCTTAATGGAAAGCGGGAGTACAATGATTAGTAACTGGCTGTTGTTATCGTATATTGATCTGTCTGTGGTTGTAAGTGATGATTTTTATTGTATACATACTGTAATACTATGTCACTCTATCCATTAAACTTTCCCATATTCTACGTCACATTCACCTGGCAGTTGTCTTAATATCGTAGAATAGGTAAAAAGCAGCATAGAGAGATACAGCGAAGTCCGTCAGATTCTGTACTACGCAGTTTCCTGTTAAGATGTGGGTTTGTTGTTGATTCGTGGAGATATTCCTGTGGCATATGAGTCTGTCTAGTTTGTTCCTTGTTTATTTTCCCGAAGCGATGTCCAGCCGAGTTCCTGCTGTCTACCGGAGAGATATTGTTCCACTGTTCTGAGAAATGCCCACGCCTGCAGGCCCATACTTATTACACGGTTTCGTTTCATATGGGATCTGATTTGCGTTTCTTTAGGAATACTGACGTGCGCTTGATCTGCGTCAGAACCGACTTGTGCCCTTCTATAGCCATTCCGGTGTGAGTTTCAGTATTTCGTATCTTGTAACGAATGCCAGATATCATTCCTAGGCCCGGTTGCACCAACCCTTGTTAAATATTTAACATATCGTTAAGGCAGTTGAAGCAGTAATTAGGAGAGGGAGAGACCGATTTATTAGCGAAGTGATATCTCCATATTTTTATTACATGTATTCGCGGGGATGTTCTGGCGACTTCGTTAGAATTAGCTTCCCACACAGGTATTTCGTCACTTGTCAGCATCGGACAGATTTACAGCCACCTTGTGCGGTATTGTATATAGAGACTCGCTGAAGCGTAAAAGCCAAAGTGGGAAAGTAATTGCAAGCTTGGGTTTTCCAAAGAACGGGGGTTCTCTAAAGATCGACAAACTAATTTGATGTCATGGGAAATCCTTAGTTTAAATTCAGACATGACGTATTTCGCGCCCAATAAGAAGAGATCTTGGTCCAGCTTATGAGGTCACTTTGGACCAATAGGGAATAGATTTTAGGCCGGTTAAGTGACGTAGTTTTTAACCAATAGAATAGTTAGTTTTAGCGTAGGATAGGTTTTTATAAATAAGGGTGACGGGGAGCGGAGAAAATGACAACTTTACATCGTGTCGGCGGCCCTACATACAGGGCACAATCACTACTCCTTTTCGTGTCGACGGCCCTACATACAGGGCAGAATAACTACTTCGTTTCGTGTCGACAGGATAACTACTTTTCTTCGTGTAGACGGCGCGACATCTTTTTTTCGTGTCGGCGGCCCAACTTAATAGTCTTTCTTCCGGCGAAGACTCAATAGATAGAACGTTGTCATCGGTGAGACTACTCGTCAACGTTTAGGAGCTTCGATCATAGTGTACTGGGCAGAGTATTGAATTTATAGTATCGGATAGAGCTTATTCAGAGCTGCCATAGAGTCGATACAGAAGTGCGACCAACGATTGAATTATAAGTCAGCCGGAAATACATACTCTAGGGTTTACCAAGTGAATACGACAATAAACTTATAGTTTTGGAGTTTACACTGCCTTTTATATAAGTAGCCGGCTTGGTATTATTCCCGACATCATCCTACACCACAACCGTACCTCGGCTACCCTGAGTGAATCTCACGCTACACCAATAAACATCCACCCTCAAATGGTTCCCAACGTGGGGCCACAATAACCATATCACCCTCACAGTTTAACAGCAAACTTAACGGAAGTGATGTTTCATCAACTGTTGTTACTCTTATCATCATGTTAAACCCACTGTTAAATTAACATAGCGTACTCCTTCAGTTAAATCCTTAACGTTCTGTTACAGCGTGAATCATGGCTGCCAGAGAACATATGTTACACACCGCATTATTACATCGAGATATATTTGCAGTGAAAACAGTTAGCTGCAATCACTACTTCAGCATTTTTAGTTACTGAGTATAGATATGTTCATAAATACTGAAATGATTCATATTAATATTAGCACTGCATCCACAGTAAAGAGAAGATATGTGTTTTTTAACGTAAGCATTTCTGTGATTATTATTTCGTATTAATACTCAGATATAATTGCAGATTTTCAAAACTATATTTCTTTATTTCACTGATTTAAGAGTTCACATGTAATTATGACCAATGATGTGTGAAGATATGTTAGATATATAAGATATGAAAATAATGTTAACGCTTATTCAGCATCACAATTATTTTCATTTTCTATTGCTTCTATTTCATCCTCGATAATTGAAAGAATTTCGTACATACTGTATATCAACTTTGAGAATGAAAGTACCACCGTCAATTTTCAAATGTTCCACTGTATCTTGTGCATGACCCTTCTTAGCATTTCTTTTAATATTTTCATAACATTGATTTATTTCATAGTTTGCGTTTTCACATCCAAATGGCGATTGAAAATATTGGGTTAGGGAGACCCATGTTTGTTCCTTTTTCCTAATGAAAGTTCCATCACTACGTTTGAGTTCAATTACATTCATATAATTGCTAGATCTACTAAAATAATTATATTTCTCATATGAGGTAAAATTACTGCTCCTTACACTTTCTTTTTCTCGATTTCCGTTGTAATTATGTTAGTCTCCAATACTTCCATAATGTAAAAAATACAATTCTCCGCTAAAACAAATGACTACACCAATTAAAGGCACATTCAGTAAACGTTCATACAATAACTGCTTCTTCGATTCCTGTTACATTACTCTTAACATCAAGTTACCTAACCAAGTACCTCAAATGGCTGGTGAAACACTATTACACTAACAGGATGATTAATTTTTAACAACACGTTAGTTAACATGCTGTTAGCGTTATTGTAACGAAGTTTGGTGAAACTGGGCCCTAGTCTACGTCACACAAATCATACAGTATGAGTTTAATGTAACATGTTACGAACAAATTCACTCATAGATTCTCCAAGGTCTGAATTACAGTAAAGTAAATCCGTAGCGCAGCAGCCCATGAAGGGCCAATTTCGGCCATTCGACTGCTGAACTCACATGACCTCTTAGCCATGGTACCTACTTTCGCCCAAGGTTATATAATAAAATAATTGAAAAAAACCCAAATTTGGAAAATTTTAATATCAGAAATTAAAAAAATAGCGTTAGGAATATTGTTAAAGAATATATGTTGATTTAATATGTGTATGTATTTGTATGATTTCAAATTCAAATTCAAATTTATTCACAATTTACATTTGAAATGATACATATGAATATATACCCGAAATGAGCATATGCTCGTGCTCGGGTACAGTCCAGTAGTCTACATAAATTTTACAGAGGTCAATAATTATGTTGATGTTAGAAATACAATAATAATAATAATAATAATAATAATAATAATAATAATAATAATAATAATGGCCCCGGAACAATTTTTCCCTTGAAATTATTGAAATCTGCTATACAGGGAGCTTCACCTGAAAGACTAGATTTGCATATTATATACGTCACTGTGTACGTTAACAGAAAACCACAATTCCAAGTCACACAGATATTGTATGCACTCGATGTGGGTCTCTGGCGTTTCGTCAGCCCACGCGAGTTGTGTGGATATAAAGGGAAAAGTTGAGACGGTGTCGGGTGCAGTTCCCGGGTAGTTCAGTTGGCAGAGCGCTGGTACGTTGAACCAGAGGTCCCGGGATCGATACCCGGCCCCGAACAATTTTTCCCTTGAAATTATTTAAATTTGCTTTACAGGGAGCTTCACTTGAAAGACTAGATTTGCATAATAATAATAATAATAATAATAATAATAATAACAATAATAATTAATAATAAAACAAAAATATTTACAATAATAAAATAAATACTAAGACTCTAGCTGCTGGTTGGGCTCCTGTCCCAGATACTATTCGAAATTTCACGAGAAAATGTCGTTATGAGGATTCGAACCAACGCTCATCCCAAAGCGGCTCCTTTGATCACGCTGCATTAGCGCGGGATATGCATAATGTATTTTGCATGTTTGTAGGATTGGTAACAGTGATATATTGACGGTAAGTTCTGGCTGATATTTACATCTATTATCAGGCAGTACATTTCACTTGAGGATGTGTCACAGGAAGAAGAATTTTGTTTCTCTACATATGAAGTGTGATTAGTTGAATATGTAGCTGATCGGCGATGTATGGGAGAAGGAAAGGAACTGGCCACACTGCCCCATTATCTCCTGGCTTAGTTGCCTCATAAGTGGTGTCTTGGTATCACTTGTGATGTTCAGAGCTGTCTTCGGACAGTTGACATAAACAACATTATGTTCTCTCAATATGTTGTATTGTACTACTTACAGTCTTACAAATGGCTTTTAAGGAAACCGAAGGTTCATTGCCGTCGTCACAAAAGCCCGCCATCGGTCCCTATCCTGTGCAAGATTAATCCACTCTCTATCATCATACCCCATTTCCCTCAAATCCATTTTAATATTATCCTCCCATCTACGTCTCGTTCTTCCCATTCCGAGGCTTATTGTAGGGATTCGTAACATTCTATTTTTTTAAGGTGGTGGGTTGTTAGCCCTTCGCCCAGCCCCCAAGCTGTAGTGTACTATGCTGAAAGGAATGCAGTAATGAATACAATGAAAAACAAGAGATTTGTGACATTTCTTGTGAAAATAGAAATAGATGTGCGGAGGTTACAGTATCGTCACAGTTTAGTATATACAGTTGCGAAGCTCAGTACTTACTAAATATGTAAACATAGACAGTTGAAATATGCATCCATTGATAGTTGCTAGCTACCAGGATCGCTACTATCGCCTCATCACAGACTCTTTCCCTAGCAGACGATAAAAAGTATTGTACTTTTGATATCGTGTTCTTTTGAAAAATTAACACCTTCCTTCCACTATTGAAATACGAAATACATAAGGTTTATATATTATTTTCACAAAGTATATATTATATTTTATAAACTCACCTTCCTGGATCTTTCGCAAGAAGGATAACTCTGACTTCTTTTTCTTAGAATTTATAGTGCAGCAAACGTTTCCTTGTCCCATATTATTACTCAAATTATTGTATTTTAGCCATTTACAGTTATTACAACCGATAACGCACATTTCACAATTTACACAACGTTTCACAACAATGCGAAATAGGGCACAGTCAATGCCTTTTCGATCTAGACCAGGCCGTAATATATGTTCGGGTTTTCTATTTCAGTGTATGGAGCTCAGTGAATTATTATATTATAACTTTATTGCGTATCATAGCTAAGTTTTATTTAGTGTAATGTGTCCATAAGTTCCCTTTACTTCTTGTTGCATAATATGTTGCAGAAATAATTACAAAACTGTGTTATTTTAATGTGAAGAGAATTTTACATGTTAACATAATCTTTTCGCATCAACATTTTAAGTTTTAGAATGGAAGCTATTTTGAAGTTTAATAAAAAAGAATTTATATTGTGAGTTTAATAAAGCACATCTACCTTCCTTGATAAAGACAGAAAATTTATCATACCACTCTTATGAAATTAGTGTACGTACGATTGTTACTTCGTCTCTCAGGTAGTAGATAAATACAATAATTCAATACTCAGTTGTAGTATTAAAATACAGACAAATTGAATGTGCGGAATATCATACATGACATTATGCTTAATCATAATGTATAATTGCGAATTTAGGAGTATAAGATATAGTAAACATAACCTATAATATTCCCATATGAATGGCAGGGCATTGGAGACCACTAAAATTAGACAGAAAGGGGCAACTGGGACAGTAAACATAACCTATAATTTCAACATATCTAAATATTCGTGCGGTCCAACTGAAAATTATTGAATCGTGCATAATAATTTCGCAATATTTAATCGAAATAAAGGCAGGTAGGTCTATTACACATACGAACAACGTAATTTTCACACCAAAAATAATATTACACCTTAACTCGCAAGGAATTATGTCTGAAGTGTCTCTTAATCATTGTTTTAAATATTATTAATGCAATTACACTACATTTTAGAGAAACATATGTTACTTTTTATGCATTCCAATTAATTTATATGGTTGAAACGCCGCCCTTCGTGGTCGGGTTAAGCGAGTCACATGGTCTGCCTTACGGCCTGTATTAGATCACGATGGCAGTGACACAGTCTATTGTTCCTAGTACACACAGCGCTCCAAGCGGCTAGCAACTATCACGAGAAATGCAAAAAATCACTCCAAGCTTCGCGACTGTATATACTAGACTGTGGTATCGTCGTAGTAAGGTTGACAAGGAACTAGTTTCTTGTATTTTGCATCTGTAATCTTCGTGGGAAATACTTAGCAGCGCCGCCCGCCGGATCTTACTCAAGTGGCGGCTCGGATTTATCTGATTTCATCACAAGATACTTGGAAAAACACTCGGCAGCTGTTTCCCACTCCACTCAAGGACTCTGATAAATTCACAGTCTTCTTGCAGCGACAAAAATGGAGTGCTGTGCGTTAGCCTCGCTTTTCGGAGATAAAAACCTCATAGAGTTGTCATATTCGGAACTAAGAAAACATGAACCCCAACTCTCGGTAATGTTTTATTTATCGCTTCCCATATTTTACTCTGTATCTGGGAAGAGCACGCCTTATTGTAAACAATGTGACATTGCTCACAGAAATGATATTTAAACCATCAGTCACAGAAACGTAAATAAATTTGTGTGTACGAGTTTTTATACAGGGTTATTTCAAATGTTACACAACTTATACAATGAACGTGGCCAGGCAGCAAGTATGTGGAGGTCTGCAGTTCGATCCTCGAGAACGAAACATTTCTCGTCATAGTACTTGTAGTTGCAGTGAAACAAAGCTCTTGCATGACATCCGACAACGGTTGGTCCCTATCCTGAGCAAGATTAATCCAGTCCCTAACATCATATCCCACTTCCCTGAAATCCATTTTAATATTATCCGTCCACACCTGTGGAGTAACGGTTAGCGCGTCTGGCCGCGAAACCAGGTGGCCCGGGTTCGATTCCCGGTCTGGACAAGTTACTTGGTTGAGGTTTTTTCCGGGTTTCCCCTCGACCCAATATGAGCAAATGCTGGGTAACTTTCGGTGTTGGACCCCGAATTCATTTCACCGGCATTATCACTTTCATCTCATTCAGACGCTAAATAACCAGAGATGTTGATAAAGCGTCGTAAAATAACCTACTAAAATAAAAAAAAAATATTGTCCTCCCATCTACGTTTCTGCCACCCCAAAGGTCTTTTCCACTCAGGCCTCCCAACTAACACCCTACATGCATTTCTGGATTCGCCCATACGTGCTATATGCCCTGCCCATCTCAAACGTCTGGATTTAATATTCCTAATTATTTTAGTGACGATTAAAATGCGTGCAGTTCTGCGTTGTGTAACTTTCTCCATTTTCCTGTAACTTCATCCCTCTTAGCCCAAAATATTTTCTTGAGCACTTCATTCTCGAACATCCTTAACCTCTGTTCCTCTCTCAAAGTGAGAATCCAAGTTTCACAACTATACAGAATAGTCGGTAATATAACTGTTTTATAAATTCTAACTTTGAGTTTTTTCCAGAGCTCTTCAGCCGAATAATAACAGGCATTTCCCATATTTATTCTGCATTTAATTTCTCTGGAGTGTCATTTATATTTGTTACTGTTGCTTCAAAGTATTTGAATTTTTCCACCTTTTAAAGGAATGAATTTCCAGTTTCTATATTTTCATTTCGTACTATGTTCTGGTCACGAGACATAATCATGTACATTATCTTTTCGGGTTTTACTTCCAAACCTATGAATTTATTTACTTGAAGTAAAATTCCCGTGTTTTCTCTAATCGTTTGTAGATTTTCTCCTAACATATTCACGTCATCCGCATAACCAAGCAGCTGATGTAACCCGTTCAATTCCAAACCCTCTCTGTGATTACTAGGATCACGGAGCTTCATTTTATGTCTTCTGTTCTTTGCCCGTCCACTGTTTGTCCGCACGGGCATTGATTGATTGATTTTCATGAGGACTGAATCTAATATGGATCCCTGCACTTAGGCCGTTTAGGCCCATTGTAGGCCCTTTATGAGATGATTGTCTTAAGTCCTACGAATGGTCAGGGTGACATTCATGAATTCGACGCTGTCGGGAGGGCCAGCCTTTCTGGGTCCTGCAGGTAAGGTCCCATCAGCTGCTGTAGACCCCGAACCCAGAGTCGAGAGCAGCAGTGATCAAAGCGGGTGTCGTGATTACATCGTGTAATCACAGACAGTCAAGCGGGTACGAGGAGTTTCCTGTACATTGCTGTGTGTTTTATTCACGTACTGTAGGCAAGCAGTGGCGGTATCATGTCGCCCTACAAACTCTGTCTCTACAAGCAGTAAGAGGTGGTTTCGTAAACAATGAGAAGGAGAACTTTTTTGTTGTTTTGTCGGACAAAATGTAATATGTTTACTTTGCTCAATGGTTCAATTAGGAGTATATAGAAACATTAATTGCCGCGCTGAATAATGTATTATTATTATTATTATTATTATTATTATTATTATTATTATTATTATTATTATTACTGACCACTAAGTTTGTGTTTCTATAATTCTTCTGCACGTGCATGAATATTGATATTTTTAGGTCTTCTCCCTAGAAGGATAAAATTATTACGTTTTATCTCAGTTTTAATCTTCTTAATCCTTAGATAAGGGTAACTATTTATAAGTTATTCATTTAATAATAATATTGTAGAAAATTGATTCAATATTATCTGCCAACGAACTGTTAAACGCCAGGAATTGACATGTCTTAAATCATAGCCAGGAAAAGAAGGATGACATAAATAAATGTAAGGAAGTCAGCTACCTAATGGGGTTTGAAATATCTCGTGCTCTAAAACCTTTTAATAGAACAGAATTTCTCAAAAGAGTAATGATTAAAATAGCTTAAATAACTTGCCCGTAAGAAGTTTTAATTTTGAAAAACTAAGATTTTCTCGACCAAGTATCGAGAGAAGAATTTAGAAAATTCCTGATCATATCCTTTTGGAAGGTTAAAAAAAGAAGCAAGAAAAATCGTATATTATTCACTGGCTCTTGATGACAGCAGTGACATTACTGATACAGCAAAGCTTGAGATTTTTATCCGCGGGATTGATCAAGATGTTAGTACGGGAACCACCATTGATTGTAGTTTTCAGGCCAAGTACCTTTCCTCCGTCTTTTTTCTTCATAGGCTGTCTATCGCATGTAATCACTGCAGTTCGAGTTTTGGTACCGCTGGTCTAGAGCTACAAGACCTTAGAATCCGCTAACTACTACCCCAGCCTATTGTTACTATTAAAGATGATAGATAAAATGAGTTGAAAGTGGAGAAAGTTCATGGAATGAAAGGGAAAATGGGAGTACCTCGAGAAAAACCCTTCGCAGCGTCTGTTTTTTCCACCACAAATTCCACCCTGACCTGACAGGGGACGAACCCGGACCGACTGGATGGATCATGGAAGGCCAGCTCGCTAGCACTGTGGCCAGAGACTGCGCGGGCGTTACCAGGAATCGAGTTTGAATCAGATTGAAATAAACTTAACGGTAAAGAACATTGCCAGTTCATTCACACACTTTGTCATGTGCGTAGTGTGACACACACACAATCATGCTTATCGATCATCGAGTCTTACAGTTATAATGCAAGACGAAACCCAATTGAGTCCCCAGACATTGCGTTTACGAGATCGTAAAACCGACTTTTTCCCCCTTGTCTCAACAATAAACGTTCAACATGTGTAATATATGACATTTTGTGTGTGTAACCATGTCAAAATAATGTGTTCCATATTGTCCTCCATCTTGCCTTGGCATTTTTTGATTACCAGAAATGAGAAACGATATCATGTCAAGTCATTGAGGAATTCACTTTTTACAACTGCTTCTTTATTTGCCTACAGATCAACTTCTCTTAGTTTATTGATAAGAACCGTTGTACGAGCAACATTTTTTCTTGTATGTATGTATTTATATACACTGCAAGTGGGTAAGCACCCGGTGGCAGTGGCATACACAATATAAACAATACAAAATAAAATGATAAACAATACACAATAAAATTTGCAATACACAATACAATTATACAATACACAATACAATAAGAATACACAATACAATTTAACACAATAATTACAATTAATAATAAAACATAAAATACCTAATTTTACAATACAACCTACATAAGTTTCAATAGTCTTTCACTTTACTCTCATCTCACTCAATGTAGTGGCACTATGACGCATTTCACTGACACTTTAGGACACATTTCACTGACACTATAGAACACATTTCATTGACGCTATAAATTATCACTGATCGGAACTATTCACTGCACTGTAAAACCATAACTTCACTGACTCACATAGCTTCACTGATACAACAGTTCAAATAAGTCAAATAATTACACCCTTATGCATACTTATAAACAGAACTACATCTAAGCTAAACATTTCTAGTCTAAGACCCTCTTACACGCTATTTTTGAATAATTTACAATTCAAACCAAGGAAGTAACCCGTCAGGCTAAATAAATACATGTCACCTTAAAAAATTATATGTTAAAACGTCACCTTAATTTTAATTTGCACTTTATAGACAATTTTTTAAGTTATTCTTGAATCTCCTTAAGCAAGGACAGCCCTCAATTGGAATAATTTATGCTTTTGAATGTCCAGAAACACTTATTTTGTCCATTCATTCATTCATTCATTCATTCATAGTGTTCTGCCAAGGGCAGGTATTTCACTGCAAACCCATCTTTCTCCAGTCTTTCCTATTTTCTGCCTTCCTCTTTGTCTCCTCATATGATCCATATATCTTAATGTCGTCTTTCATCTGATATTTTCTTCTGCCCCGAACTCTCTTTCCGTTCACCATTCCTTCCAGTGCATCCTTCAGAAGGCAGTTTCTTCTCAACCAGTGACCCAGCCAAATCCTTTTCCTCTTTCTGATCAGTTTCAGCATCATTCTTGTTTCATCCACACTTTCCAACATAGCTTCGTTTCTTATTCTGTCTGTCCACTTCACACGCTCCACCCATCTCCAATCTTTATATCCAATCTTTAACAATTTTGTATCACTTTTTTAATATCACGTAAAACAGTTCTGTGGTTCATAGAAACTATATTAACAAAATAAAGGAAAATTTGTAACATAACCTGCGAGGTCATCCATTTCTAAATACTCAACGCCAATGCCAGGCGGAACTAATCGATACGAACATATGAAGACAATTTGTCAGCTAGCCTCCGGCGTGGCTCAGCCGGTTAAGGCGCTTGCCTGCCGGTCTGATGTAGCGCTCTGGCGCGGGTTCGATCCCCGCTTGGGCTGATTACCTGGTTGGGCTTTTTCCGAGGTTTTCCCCAACCGTAAGGTGAATGCCAGGTAATCTATGGCGAATCCTCGGCCTCATCTCGCCGAATACCATCTTTCTATCACGAATCTCATCGACGCTAAATAACCTAGTAGTTGATACAGCGTCGTTAAATAACTAAATAAAAATTGTCAGGTATGGATCCCGAATTGACCTACAATTTATAATGCTAAGATGCCATAAGGTGTTGTATCCAACTCGTGGATAATCTTATTATGACACTCGTGAAAATTGTCGCACGAGCAATAGTGAGTACGACAAACATTCACTCATGCCATAATCATGAAGATTATCCATTTGTTGCATAAATAACTAATATCAAAAGGTATTTAAAATACTTCAACGTATTTGCAAGTATTGGAAAATATTGAGTTTGAATTATTAGACTTCATGAAATGGTATTGCTTATAATGCATTGTATTATATTTCTACAGGGCATATCAAAAGTCCGGTAACACTTTCAATATTTTATTACACAAAAACTACAAATGATAGCACTTTCAAACACACGTCAGTTTAAAGTCAAACTCTCAAAGTTCTGTTTACACCTTACAGAGATTCAATGTGTGAACCATGAGTGACTAGGCAGATGTCCAAACGATAATCAAACTCTTCCCATATCCTTTTCAACATATGTAATAAAATATTGAAAGTGTTACCGGACTTTTGATATGCCCTGTATAATGTAATTTCATTGTATAGCACTAGATTATTTGAATTGTCTTGTATTTAGGAAATGTTTTTATATTTAAGTTCATTAGCCTTGATTTATTTTTCTTGTATTGTGTTTCTTTGTATTTATCCTATGTTATGCTATTTCCTTTTATTAGATTTGTTTTAATTGTATTGTATTGTATTGTACTGCAGTATATTCATGCTATGTTATTTAATACCATTAGGCTTGATAAATGCTTTGTATTGTATTTATTCTGTTTTATGTTATTTTATTTTATTGCGCTTGATTTATTATATTGTAAATAAGAAAAATTTCTTTAAAATACTCTGTGATATGCGTGGAATGCATACCATAACATTTTGTGGGTATTTGTGCCCATATCTGATGTTGAGTCACCATTTTTAAACTTCCTGCGTTATGGATTTTTAAATCACTCGCCCTCTTTTATTGTTGTTTCCGGTAAATTAAATTTAAAAAAATTGTTTCTTTAAAATATCCTTTAATATATGTGGAATGCATTGCATAACATTTTGTGGGTATTTGTGTCATTATCGGATGTTGAGACGTCATTTTTAAACTTCCTGCGCTATGGATTTTTAAATCACACGCCACCTTTTATCGGTTTCCGGTAACTTCATTTTTTTTGCTACATTGCCAGACAAAAATGGATATAATTTCTGAACTATTAAAGTTACATGCATGAAATTTAGAACACACATTCTTTAGACTATTAGGAAACTTTTCTCTGTAACAGAATTTTGTTAATTGTTTTCATTTTAAAAATACAAGAAAGGAAATCTGAAAACTGTTATTAAATTTTAATTGTTTATTTTACAAACATAGGGACTAATACCAAATTCTGGGGTCCAGACCAACCTGGGGTCTTAGTCCTGATATATTGCGAACAATATATCATGGCGCTTTCGAACCATTGATATTATACTGTGTCTCGGCATTTCAAAATATACTTCACAAAAAGTGGGTTCAAAATAAATTAATACAAATCCAGCGTGGATTCATTCTACGAATCACGAAGGCTTACAGAACCACATCGACAGACGCAGCCCTAGTGGTCGCGGGTATACCACCATTGTTTTTAACAGCCATGGCTAAAGCTGAAATCTCTAACGTGAAAAGAAATGGGATATTTATAGAACAAGAATCATATCTTGAGGTGGAAAAAAAGATCACATTTTCAATTAACTGGTCATCCGAAAGATTTTCACCGTGCATCAAATACATGTACAGATCGACATGAATACAACATCTATACTGACGGCTCTCGGTTGCAAAAGGAGAACGACGTCACCTTGGTGGGCTGTGCTTTTGTTACCTACTACAACACTACTGAAGTCCACTCTGCCACGTTCCGCCTGGCGCCCATGTGCTCCGTGTTCCAAGCAGAACTCTTTGCCATCTTGCAAGCAGTGAAATGGAGCATTACCAACGGGATTGACTCATGTATTCACAGCGACTCTCAATCTGCCTTACAAACCATTGACGATAAATACAACTTGCATTCCATAGCCGTCGAAATTAGATCCCTAATACTTAAATTTGAAGGTCGTATTTGCTTAATGTAGGTGCGCGGCCACACAGGTACTGAAGGAAACGAAAGAGCGGATACATTAGCGAAGCAAGCAGCCTCAACCAACTCAGAATATAAATATTCCACCTGTCCTATTTCGTACATTAAGCAGAAGATCAAGCACAGTGTAGTTACACTCAAGTGGAATACATACTGGAACTCTAGTGTTAAAGGCTCTGTGACCAAGAAATTATTCTTTCCCAATGTACAAGACAGACTATGTTGCAGTCAGTTCTCAACCGACTTCTTTTACACTCAATTTATGACCGGCCATGGAAAATTCGGTTCCTACTTTGAAAGATTTAGGATCAAAAGTGCAGAAGAATCTCTGTGCATATGCAAAGAGAATCAGACTGTTGAACATTTGATTTTTCACTGTGCAGTGTTCGAAAGGAAAAGACACTTTTTAAGATATCATATCTCGGATTGCAATTTAAATTACTCCACACCCCTTTACCATTTACTTAGAAAAAAATGTTGTTACAAACAATTCACAGAGTTTATACACCACATCCACGCAAGACTGTAGCTATTAAGTGTATGCAAATTAATGATGATATAAAATCCTAATGCACTATGTAAAACAAGATGTCTATCTTTGGGACATAATAATAGTAATGACAACAATAACTATGTTTGTATTATAGATTTTACTATTGTTGAGTATTTGATGACAGGTATATAGTTTGTAACCATAAGTAATTTTGTTTTTATTTTTTCTTTACTATCGCAAACCAAATATATAATAGGTGTTTTATTTGTAACTACGCCAATTCTGTGCATTATCTCATTAATATTGCTTAAAATTATGTATAAGATCACAAATTAATGTAATAATCTTGCAATTTCTCTACACCTTCGATTATAATTTCTAATTTTATTTCATTTTGTTTTAACTGAAAGTAATTATTGCATAACGTATTTAGTATTGTTTACTGTCTCTTAATTAGTGTATTTATATTGTAACTATGATTCACACCTACTATTAATTCTTTAAAATTGTGTATTATCACTACATAATGTATTTCACATGTAACAAACTACAACCCTAATATACCAAAGGTAAAATAGGGTTTCAATATTTGGATAACTTACTTACTTACTTACAAATGGCTTTTAAGGAACCCGAAGGTTCATTGCCGCCCTCACATAAGCCCGCCATCGGTCCCTATCCTGTGCAAGATTAAGCCAGTCTCTATCATCATACCCCACCTCCCTCAAATCCATTTTAATATTATCCTCCCATCTACGTCTCGGCCTCCCTAAAGGTCTTTTTCCCTCCGGTCTCCCAACTAACACTCTATATGCATTTCTGGATTCGCCCATACGTGCTACATGCCCTGCCCATCTCAAACGTCTGGATTTCAAGTTCCTAATTATGTCAGGTGAAGAATACAATGCGTGCAGTTCTGTGTTGTGTAACTTTCTCCATTCTCCTGTAACTTCATCCCGCTTAGCCCCAAATATTTTCCTAAGCACCTTATTCTCAAACACCCTTAACCTATGTTCCTCTCTCAGAGTGAGAGTCCAAGTTTCACAGCCATATAGAAGAACCGGTAATATAACTGTTTTATAAATTCTAACTTTCAGATTTTTGGACAGCAGACTGGATGATAAGAGCTTCTCAACCGAATAATAACACGCATTTCCCATATTTATTCTGCGTTTAATTTCCTCCCGAGTGTCATTTATATTTGTTACTGTTGCTCCAAGATATTTGAATTTTTCCACCTCTTCGAAGGCTAAATCTCCAATATTTATATTTCCATTTCGTACAATATTCCCGTCACGAGTCATAATCATATACTTTGTCTTTTCGGGATTTACTTCCAAACCGATCTCTTTACTTGCTTCAAGTAAAATTTCCGTGTTTTCCCTAACCGTTTGTGTATTTTCTCCTAACATATTCACGTCATCTGCATAGACAAGAAGCTGATGTAGCCCGTTCAATTCCAAACCCTGCCTGTTATCCTGAACTTTCCTAATGGCATATTCTAAAGCGAAGTTAAAAAGTAAAGGTGATAGTGCATCTCCCTGCTTTAGCCCGCAGTGAATTGGAAAAGGATCAGATAGAAACTGACCTATACGGACTCTGCTGTATGTTTCACTGAGACACATTTTAATTAATCGAACTAGTTTCTTGGGAATACCAAATTCAATAAGAATATCATATAATACTTCCCTCTTAACCGAGTCATATGCCTTTTTGAAATCTATGAATAACTGATGTACTGTACCCTTATACTCCCATTTTTTCTCCATTATCTGCCGAATACAAAAAATCTGATCAATAGTCGATCTATTACGCCGAAAACCGCATTGATGATCCCCAATAATTTCATCTACGTACGGAGTTAATCTCCTCAAAAGAATATTGGACAAAATTTTGTACGACGTCAACAAAAGTGATATTCCTCGAAAGTTACCACAGTTGGTTTTCCAAGTGCCAAATCTCAAAACCTTATTCCTTTGCTGTGGTCGTGCCAGAGAATCAGTCCTATTCCGAGGCTTACTGTAGGAATTCGTAACAAGCTGTTTTTTACGGTGATGGGTTGTTAGCCCTTCGCCCAACCCCCAAGCTGGAGGACCACCCCTTATCGGCTGTCCACGACTGCTTATTCAATATATTCGCAGCTACCCTCCATATCTGGAGGCCGTCTCCTCTATCCGCAACCTGAGGACGCGCCATGCCGTGGTGATAGGGACCCACCATACATTTGGATAACAATAATAATAATAATAATACCAAATTCTGTTACAGACAGTTTGTAGAACATGCGTTTGCAAATACATTGGAAAGAACTGTTTGAATCTATCTTGAAATAGGTTTAGATATATCGGTTTTAGTGCAATCCTGCATTGGGTATATATATTTTTTTTTCAAATCTGGGTCCCCAAATATTTTTTTTTCAAAATATTTATATTTTGTTGAGTTGCTACAGCTATGAGCTCTCTACATACAAAAAATAAATATTTTACACCAAAAAGGAAAAAAGTTAAAAAAAAAATACCATCCTCTCCCTTTAACTGGTGCAATGTAAACACTTGAGTCTTGAATAAACTGAAGGCATTGCAACAATCAAATCCCCGACTGGGGCAGACCATTATTTAAGTGAAAGGATGGCTATCGTCAACTCGTCGTTCGTATCATTTCCATCCTTATCGCATTGCCAGCGGTCAGTGTTTCGAATTAGACTACACGTCCCGTATTTTCCTCAGGGAACAAGTGAGGGGGTGGGGGTTAAATTCGAATGGGGGACGCGAGAGAGGGTGTTGGCTTATGACAGACAATTGAGATTTGAAACCATAGGGGCGGTTTCCACCAGAGAGACCAAATGGAATTCTGAGGTCTTGGTGCTACGTGCATATCAATTCCTTCGTGGATTCCGAAGTGCGGTTTCGGGAGTTTGGAAGGCCGCCGCTGATGGAAACATTGCCTGGCCCGCTTCTCCGAGACGTAATGGCACAAGTGGGATTCGCCGCCTCGTTCGGACGGATACACGGCTACGGCTGCATGTATGCATGTAACAAAGATCGACGTCATTTGAAGTGAATTCCCGTTACGATGTGCTTCTTAGGAAAGTATTGTGCGTCTTGAATAATAGAATCGACACTTCAATCCGCCTCAATTTCAGTAACACAAGTGGGATTGCAATTTCACCCTATTACTACAGACAGAATCACATAAAACGCTGCAATTTAACGGGTGAATTGTTTCAATTATTCTGGGCGTGAAGTTCCATACACAGATGAACATCGTCGACATCACTTTTCCATGAATTATTTCATCTTTGGCCTTTCATTCTATAATAGTACAGGGACATCATTTTATTTTTACTTCAATTTTTATTGTACCTGAGTTTTTGAATGTATTTCACTCCCACCCCTTCTACTAAGGAAGTTGCAACTCCACACAGAACCAAGACCGCAGATAGTAAGCAGTACTGAGTTACTGAATATAGTACGTTCCAGAAATATGTTCGTGTTTTCCAGTGACGAAAGAGCTTTCAATATTGAATCATATTTTCGCACAGGTACTGTCCGTTTGCCTACGTCGCATCCCGATTTCCCCCACCTGCTTCTGCTCGCCCCTCCGTAATAGCTGGGCTGTCTTAGCTCTTTTCTGAAAACATTAATTTCTCTTAGGAATTGGAAGTTTACGTAATATTATATAGCTGTTTAATTTAACTTAAATAAAAGAACCTCGTTAAGTAATTCACTGTCACGTGATTTCCTCCCTTTCTACAATCCTGCGGCATAACCACTTGGACGGACAGTAGATAGCATGTCTGAGTAATTTCACATTTTCGGGTCGGGCAGAAGTGAAGATTGAATTTACAGTACGTAGAGTAGGTACAGAATTATTTCAACATGAATTACTAGTACGAAGGACGAAACTGGCAATTGGAATTAGATGCAATAGTCTATAGTGCGATAATATGCACAAAAGAACTGAAGTTTGTATCGAAATGAACGGCCACCATTTTCAAAATTCTGTTTTAATATTCACATTATGATTATTTTTCAATTTAACTTCTTTCTCTATATTGTACGCTAATGTGCTGTAGACAGTATAATGTACACTGCATAATGAATACGTTCGCATGGATAACTCAGTTCGTGAGTAAGACCACAGTACTGTACTTTGATTAAAGAAAAACCTAATGAAAATGATCAAACTCAAAATCGCGATATTTCCTAGTTCACGTAAATGTATTAACTACTTTTCTTCCTTCCTATACCTAGTAGAGTGATTTGTGTTTTACGCCAGTATCATCGAACTCCAGTCTTGGAGGGGGGAGCAAGTGGTGTTTCCGGTTCTCTAAAGGTATAGACAGGTTAATATTAAAAATGTTAGTAAAAATAAAATGATGTCCCTGTACATTATGCAACGAGCCTATAATGGTAGTAATTAAGACACGAGGATGTTTATGAAACGAACGCAAGCGAGTTTCATAATTTTCATACGAGCGTCTTAATTATCATTATAGGCAAGTTTTTTTGCTCGACCACATTTCTAACTTGAAATTATTCATAATTACTCATGTTATTATTATGTGAGTGAGTGGAATAGCCTACCTCATGAATTGTGAGATGTGCGCAGACGCGAAAGTATTGATTTTTTTCCGGGAAACGAATGTCGACGACCTTGATATAACCTAGAGAGTAAGATAAACATTAATCTTGATATAACCTTGAAATTGAATTCGACATTGAAAAACGAGATGACAAATTGAATTTATTTCAATATGTTTTACAATTAACGCTAATTATTATAGTAACAGAACATAACCTTCTGCGACAGTATTGGATTTCCAGCCTCCGTGACCTTTCGATAGTTGTCTTTCGATTGCATATCCGAGAATAATCGAAAACCTGAACTTTAATGAATAGGTGTACTTTAATGAGGTGCATTAAAGGACTGCTACCAGGTGTATAATTACTACATTTCGGCATGGTCGAGCATAAAAATAATTTCCTAATATCGCTGTATTAAGTGTGGTCGTGCAACATACACAGATTACTTTGGATGTAGGTTTTAACACATTTGTACTCTTTTGGGATCATCTCTTTTTGGCTCGTTGTCTTTCCAGTCTGATTTTTGTTAAAAACGTTTTATTGAAAAGAAAAAGAATAATTCTTGTTATTAGTTATTAGTCTTCCCTGATATAACAATTTCTTTCCACCCATCTCAGAAACTTATGACTGTAGTCTCAATGTTTTCCCTTTGTTTTTTTTTTTTTAATAATATTATAGCCACAAAATTATAAACATTTAATTGCGATATCCTTCCTCTACCTTTTGCCCAAAGTTCTCAAATTACGACAAAAATCTATTTATTTATTTATTTTTGTGCCTGTTACCAGTGGCAATTAGTGGGGTACCGTACCGCTGACTGAGGTTTTGGCTTATAGACCTACATCTATTATCAGGCAGTACATCTCATATGTAAGTCGGATATCGAACTCCGGTTTCTTTTCGCCCAAGCCAAAAGACAGCACCAACTCTTCGACGTACTTTATGCAACACACTTAAGTTAAATCGGATGTTGAACTGTGGTTCCTTACTACGTAAGCTATGCCTGTGTCTAACATAAACATAAGCTTCGTTTTATTTCATGATGGAAGTAGGCCTAATTCTTGACATAGTCGAAGCCGTGTAGGATTTAAAAGTACGCCATCAGGAAGCACCATTTTAACGCGAACAATGGTAATGGAGTAACGGGCGCGGAGAGAGGTGGGCTAATAAAGGAAGGCTTTGTTAAACCAAAGTGGCTAATTCAGCAGGAGGACTGATTGAAGTTGACCCATAACAAAACATGCGACAGTGGAGGCCAGAAATGAACATCAGAACACGAGAAGTGGCTGACGCATTGCCTGCAGTCGGACTGATGCAATTGTGAGAGTGAGATGATAGGGGGCTAATTAACGACGTCAGGGGAAAAATTAGCACTGACCGCGGCGGTAAGGTTGGCACATTTCCTCTTTGTTTAACACATGCTCATCAGTTGGGCGGTTTGCAGGCCAAATAACCACCTTGCTGTTAATTAACAGACTAACAACGATACCATTAATCATCGAATCGAAACGATCGGCTTCACGGATTTGTTGGTCGATAGACTAGCGATCTATCAGACAGGTTTACCATAGCAAGGACTTCTGAATCATTGCCCGATCGACCCACTGAACAACACGATTCACTCCTTCTCCATTCACGTAGTATTACAAGCATGTTTACCTGTATGTCAAACATGCCATATTTCTCTGTGTGTAGGAACTCAACAAGTAACAAGACTAGCCAATTTTAAGGACCATATTCATAAACGAGACTTTGGATGAAGACTTCCCAAAGCCGACTTTCGTAGTAAAGTTTAACTTTGTTAAAAGTCCTATTCATAGACAATACTTCTGAGGCTTTGACTTTGGTAAGTCGAGATTTGACGATCTTGTTCTAATGTTGACAATCACAATCACTGCCTCCTAAACGAATTAAATTAATAGATAGTTGAAATAGAGTAGGCATTGCCACAATCAAAGCCACCTTGTGAGTCACAATTCAATGAAATAATTGAACATCGGTACATGTTAAACAATTGTTAACCGTTCTTGCAGCTTTACATAAGAATAATTATTCGAGGGCTTATTGTGAAACTAACGTAAGTACAAAAATTGACGTTTTTAGGTCTTTACACCAATCGATAATAATTTGTTCTTCTACCTGGTCACAAAAAATCGTAACTCAGTTCGAACAGTCTTTTATATAATACAATTCGCAACTACAAAACATGATGGTAGAGTTCATCTGAAATAATATTGCCTGTTAACAATTTTGTTGTGAATAAAACATCGATTGTAGTTACGTTAGTTTCATATTAAGCCCTGGAATTATTTCATTATAATATAATTTTATTCTGAAGATATGGAAGATAAGAAGATACCACCAATGACAGACTATGAAAGAGACATAATTATTATCCTGCTGACAGTTGACAGAGATATTTCCTGCATGTCTATAGAACCTACTTAAAAATTAATTGAAATCAATATTCAGAAAACATTATTATGACGACCGCAAGGATTATACTCGTAAATTAACTGCATATCCAACTGTATAACTTAGATCCTTTATAGAATTAAATAGTCAAAATCAGTATTAAACTATCAATCCTTACTTGTAACGTAAAATCGCGATGAAATGAGTTGTATTTTTGGTTGAACAGATAATCCTTTATGATTATTATTTGATTATTTAATTATTATTATTATAGCCTGACAAATATTACATATTTAACACGAGTAAGTCCACTAGTTCAACAATTAATTATATTCAAGTGTTAAAAGTGGTGTACACAAGATTCAAAATGTATTATTCGTCAATAAATGTTGAAACATGACGATGATATCTAGCACGGTCTGTTTATCAAATCTGTACCTTGATTTGAATTTATTATCTACTGTATGTATATTAATACGCTAAGTAACATGATCTGCTTTAAGGCCGTGTCTCAAAGCTACATTTTCAGCTGAAGTGAACTAGATTGTTGACTAAATAGCCGGATGTGACATCAGAAGTTACGATCCAAAGTTACGTAGTGAATAGCAATCAAGTCCGTAGTAGCTAGTAAACGAAAATGCTTGCTTGATTGTTGACTTGTTCACTAAACAAACATGGATACCTCATCAGCAATTGGGGTTATGATATCTAAAAATACTTTGGAAGTGAAATAATGAAAAATATAATGTAGATAAAACGTTAACTTTAAATATTGGAATTGTTAATACTTTCTTTGCGATGTTTTAAATATCGTTGTAATATATTAGATCCTTATCCTTTCCACAGGACTCGTAATGAAGCAGCATTAGGACACTGCCCTCTTAATTCAGTGCTATCATCAGTGATATGGTTTTTTTTAGAAAAATAGTCTGTGAAGAAGGCCATGATTCAAGCATACATTTCCAAAGCTTCCTAGTGTATACTTTACAAGTCACCTAGTTGTTAGTCACTAGTGTATAGTATGGACTTGAGCTTTGAGACACGGCCTAATAATCTCCTGGATGTCCTCAGTATTTTCGGCAAATTCAACCATTTTCCAAATATCAGCCATTTTCCTTATGTCTACGAACGAATGTTAAAGTCAGAGTCTAGATTTTCGGCGACTTCGAAGTAAAGTCACGATTGAAGTTTACTTTCGTCGAAATGTCGACTGTGAATAGGAAAATGGCGACTTTGTACTTTCCAAAGTCAACTTTAGTCCAAAGTCTCGTCTATGAATACGACCCTTAGATAAGTCCGTTGTCTTTGAAACCAGATGTCTTTCTTTGCGAAGTTTCTCTCTCTGGTTCACAAAGAGTATTAATATTAAGACTGTGTTAACTCCTGCGATGGATCCTCTAGAAGTCTAGATGACCAGCTTCTCACCCAGGCGTCCCAGGTTCGCAGGCGGACAAGGTCGCAGTTGAAGTTCTTCTCGAGGTCTAGATTATTTTCAAACAAGCTGTAATTTCTTTAGACCTCACTGTAGAAAAAAATATTCCGCACAAAAGTCGCCCGATTTGTTGAGGAGAACCAGAAAATAGACTAAAAGGGGAAAATTATGTAACTTATATTTAATTGCAAATATCAGAATTACCCCTCATGCCCCGTTCGTTCGTTCCTTCGTTCGTTCGTTCGTTCGTTCCTTCGTTTGTTCCTTTGTTCATTCATTCGTTCATTCGTTCGTTCATTCATTCATTCATTCATTCATTCATTCATTCATTCATTCATTCATTCATTCATTCATTCATTTTATTCCATAGATCTTACATGAGCAATGAAGCTTTAAGATGTGGAACAAGTAAAAATTTTACAATATTACAATTACAATTTTACAAATTTTTACAGTTTTACAATTTAGTAATTTTCTACAATTTTTACAATTTTGTGTAATTTTTTTTACAATATTTTGGCGAGATGTAGTGAGATGAGGTGAGGTCCAAGGATTCGCCAAAAGATTACCGGGCATTTGCCTTTTGGTTGGGGAAAACCTCGGAAAAACCCAATCAGATAATCAAATCAAAGGGGGGTAATCAAATCAAAGGGGTTGATGCCGAGGACTCGCCATAGACCATCCGGCTTCAGTCCCACGGCTGAGGCAAACCTCGGAAGAAACAATTCAATCAGCCCAAAGGGGGATCCAACTGAAGCCCGAACGCAGCTCCGGATCAGCAGCCCAGCGAGTCTGCCGACTGAGCTACATCGATGGCTCTACTAAAAATATACAATACATAGCCAATCAGATCATTAAATTTACAAACGCAAACGATCATTCACCAGTTGAGCTATATGTATAATACAAAACAAGTAAGTTAATTAAATTTATGCTCGACCATGCCGAAATGTAGTAATTATACACATGGTAGCAGACCTTTAATGCATGTCATTAAAGTACATCTACTCATTAAAGGTCAGGTCTTTCAGCCAATGACGACTCAGGTTACAACTGTTCAGTCAATGACAGGTCAGCTTTCTACCGTTATAAAACCGCAAGTATCGATTATTCTCGGATATGCAATCGAAAGAGAATTAGCGAAAAGTCACGGAGGCTGGAAATCCAATACTGTCGCAGAAGGTTATGTTCTGTTATTATAATAATTAGCGTTAATTGTAAATAATATTAAAATAAATTCAATTTGTCATCTCGTTTTTCAATGTCTAATTTAATTTCAATGTTATCTCTGTAGGTTCTTATGGCCTAGGAAGATCAATGTGGACATCTGTTCCTCGGAAAAAATCAATGCTTTCGCGTCTGCGCACATCTCACAACATACGGGACATTGCTCCAGGTCAGATACAATAAAATTAATAATATCAAGTTAGAAATATGGTCGAGCATAAAAAGTCGTATGAAACTCGCCTATAATGGTAATTAAGAAGCTCGTATGAAAATTATGAAACGAGCTAGCACTCGTTTCATAAATATCCATCCTCACTTCTTAATTACCTTCATTATAGGTTCGTTGCATAATGTACTATTAAGGCACAAACAATTCAATCAGTTCAGATATACAGAAATTGATAATACATATCATGCAAACTACTTCAAATTACAAACACAAACAATTTATCAATAGAGCTATACAGATTACTATTCAATTTAAAGCATATACAATTCATCGGCCAAAACTATACAAATATATATACAATACAAAGTAAGCAGATTAATTTAATTTACAAGCATACTTTCATTAAGCTATACAAATTGGTGCAATTAATATCAAGTAGATTAATTTCAATTTATAATCATAAAGAATGAGGTCCAGCGGACTGCCGTCTGTGATGTAGTCTAAAAGACCCCTCCCTCCTTTAATGAGGTTTGGAAAAATCAGCATTTAATTTAATTGATCTATTTAAGAGAAAGTATATTGTAACACTTTATGTGGCTATTGGGTACATACATAATACAATGTAATGCAATGCGCGTATGTGCAGGGTGAGTCATAAGTATGTTTGGAAAACGCGTGAGCGTGCTCCTGAATAAAAAAAATTAGAACAATTCCCTATATGAAAATTTGACGGAAATTGCTTATTTATTGGATAAAATAGTAATAGTAACTTTTGTTTTCATAAGTATCTGATCATACATTGTGTTGTTTTTGTTTTGATTTTGTACCAGTGTTTGTTTACAAACAACACAGTGACAAGACGTAGTACATTGTTTTTGTTTTGATTGACGCGATGGAACAGTTCCTTGGCCACCCATGTCACCTGACCTCACCCCATAAGATTTTTACCTTTGGGATCACTTGAAGGCTGTCATCTATTTAACACCAGTGAATGATACAGAGGAGCTATTGCTACGTGTTGAAAATGCATGCCAATTGATCCGTGATGACAACGTGGTATTTCAGCGAACTCGCCAGTCGTGTGTACGTCGTGGTCAGGCATGTGTAAACAATGGATAGGGACACATTGAGTAACTTTTGTAAACGTTAAATGACAAGTTTCCAAACATGTACTTGTGACACAACAAAAAAGAACGAAAAGAAAGTATGACCATTTCTCCAATAAATAAGAATTTTCTCTCTTCACTCAAATTCGTTTGGGAATTATTCCAATTTAACTTGTTGACTACATATATATATATATATATATATATATATATATATATATATAATTTAATATTATTTTAATGTACCGAAATACATATGATATTTCCATGCAGATATTCTGCGTCATCACACGATGAAAGAGTAATGGAACGGAGAAAAATTCTCTCCGACGCCGGGATTTGATATGCGCAAATCACTCCGTGATTTAAGACGGCGCTTATTCCGTCGGATTCTGGCCAACTAGTCACTCATAACGAGTGCACCTCAGCACATGTGTGGACTTCGGTCCTACGTTCATAGACATCTATGACGTAGTGCAGAGGGCGGCCACTAGAGGGAACCCAAGAGTTGGAACTTAAACTGAGACGATTCTGTCCGACACCGGGATGGGTATCCGGTGTGGCTTAGTGGATAAAGCATCAGCACGTAGAGCTGAAAACCCGGGTTCAAATCCCGGTGCCAGAGAGAATTTTTCTCTGTTTCATTACTCTTTCATCGTTTGTTTACTACAGATTGTTGCTCAATTGAGATTGTAGCATTGTTCGTTATGAATCGTTTGACATCACTACGAACTTTCTATAGCTTCGATTTCTCTAGTTACACTGTCTCGGTTGCCGCGCGACTCAGAAATTCGTAAAACTTCCTCCGTCTCGCGTATCACAAGATGACGTCATCCGCTCCAACTCGATACATTGAATAATTGTATACATTGATCCTTCGTCTATCGATGCAGTTTGCTTAATTGAAATTTGTTGTCTTCTTCTTCTTCTTCCTCGTGTTTTAGGATAAATCCTGTATTTTCCAACTTTGCTGTCTTAATCCGATGTTGGTGCCCAACTTTCCTTCCAGCGTTTAGGGGGTCGTCCCAAAGGTCTTGGGGTGTCCAACTTTCCTTTCATTGCGATTTTCGGGAGTCGGTCTTCCGTCAACCTTAACACATTGTCCCTCCACCCTTTTCTTCTAGTCTTGATCCATTTTGTCACGTCCTGCACTCCACATGTTTCCCTAATCTCATCATTCGTCTGCCTGTCGTATAACGTAACGCCAGCTATACTTCGTAATGTCCTCATTTCTGTTGTTGTTTTTGCAGTTTTTTTGTTTCTGCTCGAGTTTTCGTTGTATATGTTAATACTGGCCTTATACACATTTTATATATTCTGATCTTGCTTTCTATGTTCATGTATTTATTTTTCCAAATTACATCTCTTAGATATCCTGATATTATGTTTGCTTTAGTATTCTGTTCTTTTACTTCTTCCTCCAAATTTGTTGTGTGGTTTATAAATTATTGGTGCTGCAAACTGGCCTGAAAATCTGTCTGTCGACTTTCTGAGGTGGCACCTTATTGCTGGTATTCACGGCCGATTGGCGACAGGGAATGAAGTGCTGACACCATTAATGTCAGCCTGAGCAGGGTCCAGCATAGCACTGACCATACTGCAATAGTGATATTTATGCTTGTTTAAGACCCTGGAATTGTACTCACCGTGCTCTCCTGCTTAACAGCGCCTCTTGTTTTGCAGCGGACATAATTTAGAATCAAATCCTGATTAAGTCCAGTATCACATTCAAAGTTAGGAAAACACGGCTAATTAAATATGAGGCCGGGATTATGCGTTTCTAGGGACTGCAGAGAACGGATACCGCAGTATGTGGGAAATTACAAGCATTATTCAGAAGAGTGTCGTAGCCATAAAGGGCAGGCATTGTGTGAGAATGTGCTATTGTATCAGTGCTACAAACTGTATTAAGTTTTAAATCCACTTCGCATAAGTGACTTTTATGTATAAATCTCTCGCTAGAACGAAATCCTCAGGTAATCGTAAACCCATTTACTGTTTAGATAATGTAATATTTAGGAAAACTATAGTTGAAGTAGGAATAATTTCAAGAATTCTCATCAAAATTTAACTCTGTTTGCGTTCTGCATTGTTCTCTATTGTTTAATTATAATGTTACTTTAACTATGGTTGAAGTTTGCTACCACTTAGCACTTTATCCATTTGTTACATTTCGAATATTTAGGTCCTAAAAAATATATATATATATCCATGGAACTGAAATTGGTCCAAGGATCAATGAAATGCTATCTAAGTACCTGTAGTATATCACTTTAAGTAGTAGAGTATTACTTATTTTTAAACTTTTCGCACTTATGCATTTTTCACTCCCATTTGTTCCCCCCCCCCCCCGTGGTATTTTAAACCCTAGAACAGACTTGTCCATTTAGTGAGTTGTGATGCAAACGTGAGTTGCGAGCATTGTTCACTGTAAGACAATGTTTCCGCCCTCAACCCCTTCCACTACCCCCTCCTTGACATAGTAGTGGGACTTGTACCTTCGCAATATCTGTATGGAAGTCGTGTTATTATTTTTTCTAACATAGTTTCTGTTTACCGGAAGTCTACCGTAAATTAAAATTTATTTATGTCTATAACAGAGCAAAGCCCCAATTGCAATAGACATAAAATTGATAAAAATGCAAGCTGCAAGTGTAAATACAAATGAAAATGAAAAAAAAAACAAATACATATTACGTAAATAAAAGACAAAGCTATAAATATAAATGAAAAAAAGAAGTGAAAAATAGATAAATATAGGTATCATAATCAAAAGATGTAAAATGTAGCTCTAAAATAAGGCAAATTACAGAGTAACAAATAGATAGAAATACTATTTAAGATCAAATACCTTCAGTATATTAATAAGAAAATGTTTATATTTCATGTAAGAAATGCTGAAATCTAGAACCCGTGTTTTACATATTTCTTTGAATTTTGAACACATTTTTAACACTGGTGAATATTTATGTGCTGAAGTGTTTGGTTTTTTTTTTTTACAATATAAAAATTGACTATTTCTTAAATGTGATGTTCTAGCGTTAAGCTGGATTTGTGATAATATTTCGCTATTATCCAGTAGACCGTTGAAGATTTTATACAATTAAAGTTTCTTAGCAAGTAATCTATTACTGGTAAGAGATACTAAACTAAATTCAGCAAGTAGATTGTTGTACGAAATTTTGTTGCGGAAGCCCGAATAATGATATTTTTTTTTTAAATAAAGATATTTTGAGAATCGTTTTTCAATTTTTTTTTTCGATTTGATTACAATGTGATTTACAAGTGGGTGACCAAATTACTGAGACATATTCCAATTCAGCGCGAACATGACAATTGAAAAGGAGTGTCAAAGTCGAAATGTTTTGTAAATTTTTTTGAGTTTCTAATAATAAATCCCGGATTTTTCAAGCATTATTTGTTATATTAAATATGTGATTATGAAAAGTCAAATTATGATTAATAGTTACACCGAGATCTTTTACACAATATATTTGTTACAATGATTCATCATTCATTAAATGCGACAGGCTCATGTCAGTAGATTTACTGGCATGTAAAAGAACTCCTGCGGGACAAAATTCCGCCACATCCTGCGACGCTATATAACCCCTGCAGTTGCAAGCGTCGTTAAATAAAACATAACATTTTAACATTTTCATCATTCATTGTACAGGGACATCAATTTATTTTTACTTCAATTTTTATTGTACCTGAGTTTTTGAATGTACTTCACTCCCACCCCTGCTACTAATGAAGTTCCCCTCTACACACAGATCCAAGACTGCATATAGTAAACAGCACTGAGTGAGTATAGTACGTTCCAGGAATATGTTCGCGTTTTCCAGTGACGAAAGAGCTTTCAATATTGAATCATATTTTCGCACAGGTGCTGTCCGTTTGCCTACGTCGCATCCCTATTTCCCCCACCTGCTTCTGCTCGCCCCTCTGCAAAAGCTGGGCTGTCTTAGCTCTTTTCTGAAAACATTAATTTCTGTTAGGAATTGGACGTTTACGTAATATTATACAACTGTTTAAAATAACTTAAATAAAAGGGCCTCGTTAAGTAATTCACTGTCACGTGATTTCCCCCCTTTCTACGATCCTGCGACATAACCACTTGGACGGACAGTAGATAGCATATCTGAGTAATTTTATCTGTGCAGTCGGGCAGAATTGAAGATTGAATTTACAGTACGTAAGGTACTCTTTTATAGAGTAGGTACAGAATTATTTCAACATGAGTTACTAGTATGAAGGACGAAACTGGCAATTGGAATTAGATGCAATAATCTATAGTGCGATAATATGCAGAAAAGAACTGAAGCCTGTATCGAAATGAACGGCCACCATTTTCAAAAATGTTTTTAAATATCCATATTATGATTATTTTTCAATTCAACTTCATTCTCTATATTGTACGCTAATGTGCTGTAGACAGTATACAGTAATATACACTGCATAATGAATACGTTCGAATGGGTAACTCAGTTCGTGAGTAAAAACACTTATTCTTAAAACAGTACTGTATTAAGATTAAACAAAAACGTAATGAAAATTATCGAACTCAAAATCGCGGTATTTCCTAGTTTACGTAAATGGACGAAATACTTTTCTTCCCTCCTATACCTAGTAAAGTGATTTGTTTGTGTGTTACGCAAGTTTTATCGAACTACAGTCGTGGAAGGGGGAGCAATCTGTGTTTCCGGTTCTCTAAAGGTATAGCCAGGTTAATATTAAAAATGTTAGTAAAAATAAAATGATGTCCCTGTATAATTACCTCTTAAATAAAATGATCGAATACTGAACTCGATAAAAAAAATCAGAATCGTTTTGCCGATAAATCGATCGTCTAGTTCAAAAGTGCGACAACTCAAAAAAACAAGTTTTAAGATATTTTCAGTTGAAAGTTTCGAATAAATCGGAACAGAGTTCTGGTTCATAACCACGACAATTAGAAATGAGTCAGTATTCAGGACGAGTTTATCACAATCTTCCAGTTCATTATTAATACATTTCGTAATGTACTAATAGTGAATTAGTAAAGTCCATAGTTATAATTATTTCTAAAGCAGTTTATTTAGTTTATTTTTTTTCTTTTTGGTTGTAAATATGACTTATCTCAATACTGAATCGGAAAGAGCTCCGAAAGGGGCCTTCAGTAGTATAAATAACTAAAAAATGGCAATTTTTGAGTTGTCGCACTTTTGAACTGGACGATCGAAATATTTAACTAGAATTAGAAAGTTATTAATATCAGAACGGTAAGTCATATTAATTTTTAACCGGAACGGTAAAGTCCAACTAAAATTGTAACGTTCCGGTCCGTTTCGCCCAACTACAGCACTGGTTATCACTAGTACCGTGTTTGTCCAATGCCAGTCCTTCTTGACTTGCCGAGATGCGAACATCGTGCCCCTCGCGTGGAAAGCCGGCGTCATTGTCTTGCGTCACGTTGTTGGAAGTCCGTAACCCGTCATAGAGGAACAAATTTGTCCAGGACGCGCATTAGGATCAGTTACAGCTTGCCTCGTTTCGTGTGTTTCGTGCTGCACATCTGCTGGATGTGAGTGCAGGGAGCCACCGTATGCTGATGAACGCACGCCGCTGCGAGGTGTCTTGCATCTGGGATGAGACACGTCACCGTCAACTACTGGTCATGCGGCTCCCAGCTCAGTCCATGAGTGACATAACCATCTTTTCGCGTTTCGTAGTCATCCACACTTTCAGCAGAAATCTTCTGATGTCTCTTGCCGTATTCCTGTACCTCTTCTCCAAACCTCTACTGGACTATTAGTAACCAATTCAAACAAACGTGGGAAGACAACTGAGATGCAGTATTATGGTAATAATGTTATAAGCTGAAATCCCTCCGTTCCTTGTACTATTCTTCCTTAATTCTCTTTTTAAGAATGCACCGAATCAGTAAGCTGAATTAGTTTTCAAACGTAATAGTTACGAAGGACATTTTTATAAATTTACCATGAAGAACAGCATATTTTCCCAACAGCAAGCTAGCTAGCTAGTTAAATAAATAATAATTGAATATATAAAAATAATTAAAAGAAGTAAAGTACTCTAATACATAAAATATTAATTGTCATATTATAATACTATACTGTCTTCAAAATTTATTTTTGTACCATCTCATCATTAAAAATATTCTACTAAATGACAGTAGTGTATTATGAATAACCAGTTTATTACCAATTGTGCCAACTATACAATCTTCATTGAACTCTATGGACTATGTTGATTCAGTTTCAATTTTATTAAAACTTCAATTATCAACATTGTATTGTATTGTATTTATTAACATTCCATGGTATTCATACATGCTTACAGCTAGAATATGGAAAAAGTCAAATAACTTAATACTATTATAAAATCATAATTTATAGTCACAGTCTAGATGAAAAAAAAAATATATATATATATATATATATATATATATATATATATATATAGACGAGATTTACAATATAGTCTACTAGTACAACACAAAGTTTTAGTATCAATTTCATGAAGTGTTATTGAATGTCATGAATTCACCTACAGAATAGAAGGCGTGAGAAATTAGGTATTTCTTTAATTTGGCTCTAAATAATTTTATGTTTTGAGTTTCATTTTTTATATCGATAGGGAAGCTATTCAAACTTTTTACTGCCACATAACACACTCCTTATTGATATCACGATAGACTTGCCGATGGAGTATGAAAGTCATTTTTTTGATGTGTATTTATGCTGTGAACTGTTGAATTAGTTACGAAGTTTTCACGATTACATAAGAGGAAGATTATTAAAGAAAAGATATACTGACGAGCCATGGGCATTATTTGTGGTGTTTTGAAAATAGTCCTTCACGATTCCCTAGATTTGGCACCTACTATTATTCTAATTACTGTTTTTTGTAATAGAAATATATTGTTACTATCTGTGGAATTTCCCCAGAATATTATTCCAAAACTCATTACCGAGTGGAAGTATGCAAAGTATATTGTTTTTAAGGTATTGATATTTACTATCTTTTGCATAGATCTAATAGCAAAACAAACTGAATTTAGTTTGGGGGTAATTTCTTTAATATGATTTTTCCAATTTAACGCATTATCGATTTTTAAGCCAAGAAATTTGGTTGTTGTCGTTTCTAATAGGGATCTATTATTAATTATTGCGCTGGAAATTTGCGACGTTGAATTTGGACAGGATTTAAATTGAATTATGTTAGTTTTGTTACAATTTAATACTAATTTATTGACTGAGAACCAATCACATATTTTGAAGAGAATTTCCTCTGTTGAAGATTGGAATATGTTGGAGTTATTGGCTGTAATTACTATACTTGAGTCATCTGCAAATAATATGGGATGACCTACATCTTTTATTAGGGGGCAAGATCATTTATAAACACTAGAAAAGTAGGGAACCTAATATGGATCCTAATATTAGACTATCTCTGACACGTGACTATCCATAATCCAATACAGCAGAAGCTATAACCTAACCTAAATAATATAAACAAGATAAATGATAGAAAAGTTTTAATTAAGGATGATGAAATAAACATGAATTATTTTAAAAGATAAAATTATTGAAAGTGCAATGTTGACAAACAAAGAAACAAATACTAGGGAGGTGATAAAAATTGTAGGATAAACATCCATGATTGGTTGAAACACGTCGTTCTATACTGTTTTATTGGTCAAAAGTAGTATGACTTAATAAAAGTGTACTAGTCAGTATAAAATATTTGCAGTCAGAACAGTTCTTTGAAGTTTTTTTCTTTAATTTCTTGCAGGTGCGTTAGACCGCTTGTGCGCCCAACACCCCAACTTGATCTGAAGGTCACGAGATAGCGGGACACAGGTGCTAATGAGATGTAAGTAAGTTGATCTTCCATTTATACAACTAGAGTGCTTGTAAACGTACAACTGTTGTAATTCGATCACCTTTTCCATCTAGATCTTATCGCTTGTGTTGAGAAGCAAAGAAATGACATGTTTAATTTATCGTTTAGTCATTTATGCGTATACTACCAAAACTGTCCTTGCCTACAGTGAGGTATGATTAATTCCGGGATAAACTCGTAAATAACGCAGCTTTGAAACAAAATAAATATCTAAATAAAACCTAGGAGTATTTTCAAAAGGGTAGGCCGCGACCTGGAAATGCGATATTGTCATGCAACCCACACGAATGTGTAATACAATTTTATAAATGAAGTTATTATTTCATTTTCTGTTATATAAATATTTTCGGAATAATGCGTGAGTTAATAAATGAAAAAGAGCTAAAATAGAAAAGCTATAGATGAAACAGTCAACCTAAGCGTTTTTTTATTGGGTTATTTTACGACTCTGTATCAACATCTAGGTTATTTAGCGTCTGAATGAAATGAAGGTGATAATGCCGTTGAAATGAATCCTGGGTCCAGCACCGAAAGTTACCCAGCATTTGCTCGTATTAGGTTGAGGGAAAACACCGGAAAAAGCCTCAACCATTTAACTTGCCCCGCCCGGAATTCGAACCCGGACCTCCTGGTTTCGCGGCCAGATGCGCTGACAGTTACTCTACAGGTGTAGATCTTAAGCGCCTTAAAGTGGATAAAGCAATAATCTGTATACTGAAACACTTGAGATTACAATGTGCGGAAGATTATCCAAAAACATGTGCGATCAATTTCTTGACTGGGCGCCTCGGAGATTGTTCTCAACCTGAGAGCCTAGCCGAGTGGATAAAGAAGGACGTAGACTGATATGGAGGAGATTCTAGATTTGAATCACACAAACTTCACTCAACTTATTTTCATGTAATCAAGTTTTTTACTTAAAAAATTACTGTTGCTAAATTTCGCATATGGATTAGCCTACTGCATTTCTCGCACATCCCATCTTGTGAGACATGGAAGAGCAGCAGAATTAAATTTGAAACAATAATGTGGAAAAGGAGAGGCTAGCGAGATTCGAATCCACGTTCTCACGCTTGCTTATTCTACTGTTACTGTGACACATATAAACAAAAAGCAATGGCGCCGTTTTAAAACCATATACGTTTTTTAATTGATTATATAAAACGAAAAGATCAGACAAGATATGCTTGACAGTTCCTAAATGTATTTAGTATTTATTTATTTATTTTGGTGTAGTTAAGGCCATCAGGCCTTCTCTTCCACAACAGCAGGAATACAAATACAATAATAGAAATAAACAGAAAAAACACTTCTTTAAATTTTTATTTAAATTTTTTATTTAAATTTAATTTTTTTATTTAAATTTAAATATACAGAATAAAGAAGAATATAATTACAAAACAAACAAGAGAAATAGAAATAAAATAATACAAGCAATATAAAAAGAAGATACAGTAGTATTAACAAAATTTGAGACCGAATGAGCAGCGCTCGTGCTCGGTCGCAGTTCAGATATAATATTAAAATAAAATAATAATAATAATAATAATAATAATAATAATAAATAAGTAAAATAAAATAGGAACTAAAATATAATTACAGCGGCAATGGAATTATATAATATAATATTAACACTAGAGAAGAATAATATCGCACGTGAAAAGTAGGACTAATATATATTTCAAAATTATAGAATACAAATATAATATAGGTTGATTAATTCATACACATAGGCTATAAATTTATTTAATCAAATTGAAGATATTAACACGTTTCTAAAACAAAGTAAAGCCACACAAAAATATACACAGGTTGCAGTCACAGAAACTTTAAATGAGCGATTAAGTATCATAATTAATTCTATCCTAACTAATTGACTAACATAAACAAGAAACGTGCAATTTTAATCTAGATTAAAAAAGAAAAAAACAACATAAATCAATACTTCTAGTAATACCTAAAAAGCATTAACGAAGACAAATTTTTCCAATTTAATTTTGAATTGTGATAAAGTCCGGCAGTCCCTGACGTCATTAGGTAACGAATTCCAGAGGCGAACTATTTTTCTACAGTATAGAAAGATGAGTATAAAGACTTTCTATGATGAGGGATAGAAAGAAGTGCTTGATGTCGGTTTCGAAGAGTTGTAAGAAATTGAAAGCGCGATAACAGATAATTCGGAGTAGAAGTATGCATGATTCTACAATGCACTACAACTGTAGCATATAGGCCTAATCACAGTAGCAACTTCGGTCCAAGGGATGCTCCTTATTTCAAAAAATTTATTAAAAATTGCTGTAACAGAGAAAATTTAAAGTTCAATTATTGTGATATGTGTTTTTTTCTTTTATTACTTTTTACTCTGTTAGTCAATAAAATGTCCTAACATTAATTTATGTGGAATGCCCCTTGAACACGAGTATCTAACTTACTCTTTCTGGGGGTGCTAGAGAGTGCTTATATTTAAAAAAATCAGTATGTATCTTTGTTCTGGCAATAAAGTATTATTATTATTATTATTATTATTATTATTATTATTATTATTATTATTATTATTATAACATTATCAAAAATTGGGAAGACGAATTTCTCACATATTTTATGATTGACAACTTCCCACTTAACCTATTACTTTACGCAGATGATCAGATAGTCTTAGCAAATTCTGAAGACAACTTACAAAGAGCAATACACACACTATACAAGATAGCAAAAAATGATAATTTGGAAATCTCTATAAATAAAACCAGAAGCATGGCCTTCCAAGGAAAGAATCATGTAAGATCCAAAATTGCAATCAATAATAATTATATAGAACAAGTCAACACATTCAACTATCTTGGCTGCAATCTTTCTTATATAAACTCCAGGGACGTAGATATTAAACTTGCCAATTTTCAGCAACTGTTAAGGACAATCAAATCAACTCTCTTAAAGAAAGTTCGACCAGAAACAATTTTGAAATTCTATAAAGTTATGGCAGTCCCGGCATTATTATACGGATCAGAGACATGGTCATTAACGAAAGGACAACTTCGAAGAATAGAAGCTGCTGAAATGCGATTGCTAAGACCTCTTGCAGGATATACTCTTTACTACCATAAAAGGAACGCTGACATCCGAGCAGAATTGAATATCACCGCCATTACGGATACTATAGAATCTTACCGCAACAACTGGTATGAACATGTATTAAGAATGCCCTACAATAGGTTACCCAAGAGAC